>NW_022983052.1:0-47890 GCF_902652985.1 Pecten maximus
ATTTATATCACACTGTCCTGAATAAAACAATATACTTACATTTAATTTTAAATACATGGCGAAGGGTGGAGGGTACTTGGGAGGAAGGATATGGAATTTTCACAAGTTTTTTTAGGGGAATGGGTCATTTTAACGGATCCTGTTTCTATTGTAGGAAAATCCCTGATAGGTGAAAGACAAATGTGTTACTACCGCCATCCGATCGCGACCATCCCATATATTATAATACAATATTCCCCGTCACCAACTTACCTAGAGCCAGGAATTTGATGAGGTAATCATACTCCGAAGCATTTGCGGTACCGGAGTGGGTGGGTGTGGAGTCCCCCATCTGTGGATACCTAGCAACAGAAAACAGAGTCGTAACCAAGGTGTACTGTATGTATATTATTATCTCCCTTGAATATTAAGAGAAAATCATTATTGTTTGTAAGAACAGAATGTTATAATCTCCTCCCTGACTTCATCATGAGGATAAAATGATAAAATTGTTTAAGAATTTGCACTGGTATATATGAAAATAAATCTTCTGTGAGCAAAATCTTCTCAAATTGCTGAATTATAAGAGACAATATGATGATGATTCTTGTAATTTTAAAAAATAAGAAAACCAGAAATATATCCACATCTATTTCCAGGCCTAAAATTAACTACCTGTAAAAAAATCTCTGTACAAGAAACAATGGATACAGCTTGGCTTGGCCTAAGAGTTGTATATGTCGAGGATAGTCTTATTACATACTAAGATGCAAGAAACACAGAGATCAAATGGCTTGGCCTTAGATTGTTATAATGTCATTTAGTATGAAAAGTCTGATTGAATACTAAAGGTACAAGAAACACAGAGATAAGATGGCTTGGCCTTAGATTGTAGTCACTACTGTACAGTGCCAAGCTAGGATAGTCTCATTAAAATACTAATAAACAAGAAACACTGGGCTCTGTAATGGCTTGGCCTTATATTTTACTACTGTAGTCTGTATATATAGTGCTGAGCTAGAAAAGTCTGATTTAATACTAAAATCAATCAGAGTACGTACAGTAGTCCATGTTTCAAACCCTCAAAATTAATCAGATTTAAAATGCTCCAAAATCAATTTTACAGAGCTTTGTTCTTTTCGGTTGGGTGAAAGTTAATACAATTTCAAACTCAATAGAAATAAACAATACATTTATAATAGAAATAGACGATAGAAACAGACTATAGAATTAGACTATTATAGAAAGAGATACTAGAAACAGACTATAGAAATTAGACAATAGATAAAGATATTAGAAACAGACTATAGAATTAGACTATTATAGAAAGAGATACTAGAAACAGACTATAGAAGTTAGACAATAGATAAAGATATTAGAAACAGACTATAGAATTAGACTATTATAGAAAGAGATACTAGAAACAGACTATAGAAATTAGACAATAGATAAAGATATTAGAAACAGACTATAGAAATTAGATGATAGAGTGTAGAGTTAACATATGAAAATTCCTGTTTTTTGAAAATATTCAAGTTTCTGTATAAAAACAATCAGCCATAATACCAAACAAACTGATTTAATTTCCTTGTCATCAGGGACAAATAGGCCCTGATGCAGATCCAACCAAATCTTTGAACATTCCGTCCTGGTAAAGGTACAGTTATACCTGAGAGATCAGAGCGGAGGATGCCCTGATACAGATCCAACCAAATCTTTGAACATTCCGTCCTGGTAAAGGTACAGTTATACCTGAGAGATCAGAGCGGAGGATGAAGCTGACATCATCATCAATTGACTAGCAGCCTTTGTATCGCTCACATCAAAGCATACCTCTGAATGTAAATTGCTTCGACAAGAGCGCTTCAAGTCATCTCAGCCATAAACACTGACATTACAACTATAGATTGTATATATATGTTGTATTTATGCCATAAGCCGGTATCATGATTAGCGTGAATTCATGATCATTCTGAATTTTTTCTTTTTTTTTTCAGCTACATTAAAGTTTAATGTACCGTATTTATTCTAATAAACGCCCCCCCCCCCCTTTTTTGGAAAGAAAAATTCCTCAATTCGAGAAAAAGAACTTATTGTGGCACAGTTATATCATCCACGTGTGTCCAGAGGTAATTATATAAAGGATATCCAACATAAAACTAACACAAACCACAAAACAAAGTTTCAGTAACTATATACACAGTACCACTATATGTTTCATGGTGTGAAATGGGTACATACAACAGATCTCACAACTTACCGACTCTGAAATTTTGATCTCCATTAAAGGCCCCCCCCTTGGAAAAAATTATTAGAATAAATACGGTATATACCGGTACCTGTATTCAATTTCCAGTTTCCTAATTAGAATCCTGTATGAATAAAAGTAATTTTGTTTTCTTATTGCATCAATAATGATAATTTTCATGTCAATTTCATCACTTACACATATGTACAGTGTTCAATATCAAGCTTGATAATTCAAATATAAAATAATATATAGATGCAAGATCTTTTTCATCGATGGCTTTATTTGATTTCAGTCCAATAAGATTTTGATTAATGACAGGTGTATCACGTTAAACATTAATAAAATTTAGGCAAAAAATATATCTCTAATTAGATGAATTTTTTTATTTAAAAATTACTAAATAAGATTATCAATAGAATGGAAATCAAAATGTCACAATTGTCAAAATATTAGTCACATGAGTGAAATATATTTGGTACTACTCAAGAGACACTTGTTAGATATTCTGTTTATCACATTTTTATAGCAAAATTATAAACTGGGTCAGCTTTTAATTTTCCCAAATGTTGTTTGGAAACAGTGCTTTGATTGGTCAAACCAGAAAAAAAATGAAGAATAATTTTCGATATTTCACGGGTAAAATGTAATAAATTATAATCTATCCTTCATCATTTAAATCTCTATACCATTGATATTCTGTAACCCTGTCTAATCTGACTAGATACTCTATACCCTTGATATTCTGTAACCCTGTCTTATCTGACTAGATACTCTGTACCCTGGATATTATGTAACCTGTCTAATCTGACTGGATACTCTGTACCCTGGATATTCTGTAACCCTGTCTAATCTGACTGGATACTCTGTACCCTGGATATTCTGTAACCCTGTCTAATCTGACTAGATAATCTGTCTCCTAGATATTCTGTAACCCTGTCTAATCTGACTGGATACTCTGTACCCTTGATATTCTGTAACCCTGTCTAATCTGACTAGATACTCTGTATCCTAGATATTCTGTAACCCTGTCTAATCTGACTGGATACTCTGTACCCTAGATATTCTGTAACCCTGTCTAATCTGACTGGATACTCTGTACTCTAGATATTCTGTAACCCTGTCTAATCTGACTGGATACACTATACCATTGATATTCTGTAACCCTGTCTAATCTGACTAGATACTCTATACCCTAGATATTCTGTAACCATGTCTAATCTGACTGGATACTCTGTACCCTAGATATTCTGTAACCCTGTCTTATCTGACTAGATACTCTGTACCCTTGATATTCTGTAACCCTGTCTAATCTGACTGGATACTCTATACCCTGGATATTCTGTAACCCTGTCTAATCTGACTGGATACTCTGTAGCCTGGATATTCTTTAACCCTGTCTAATCTGAATCACATTAAATACTCTATACCCTGGATATTCTGTAACCCTGTCTAATCTGACTAGATACTCTGTACTCTGGATATTCTGTAACCCTGTCTAATCTGACTCACATTAAATACTCTATACCCTGGATATTCTGTAATCCTGTCTAATCTGACTCATATTAAATACTCTATACTCTGGATATTCTGGAACCCTGACTAATCTGACTAGATACTCTATACCCTAGATATTCTGTAACCATGTCTAATCTGACTGGATACTCTGTACCCTAGATATTCTGTAACCCTGTCTTATCTGACTAGATACTCTGTACCCTTGATATTCTGTAACCCTGTCTAATCTGACTGGATACTCTATACCCTGGATATTCTGTAACCCTGTCTAATCTGACTGGATACTCTGTAGCCTGGATATTCTTTAACCCTGTCTAATCTGAATCACATTAAATACTCTATACCCTGGATATTCTGTAACCCTGTCTAATCTGACTAGATACTCTGTACTCTGGATATTCTGTAACCCTGTCTAATCTGACTCACATTAAATACTCTATACCCTGGATATTCTGTAACCCTGTCTAATCTGACTAGATACTCTGTACTCTGGATATTCTGTAACCCTGTCTAATCTGACTCACATTAAATACTCTATACCCTGGATATTATGTAACCCTGTCTAATCTGACTGGATACTCTGTACCCTGGATATTCTGTAACCCTGTCTAATCTGACTAGATACTCTGTACCCTGGATATTCTGTAACCCTGTCTAATCTGACTCACATTAAATACTCTATACCCTGGATATTCTGTAACCCTGTCTAATCTGACCCATATTAATCAGATCATATATCATCATCTAAAATCTCTGTACCCAGGATATTGTAGTTAATCCTTAAGATAAACTGATCACCCTACACATAAGTACTTTATCTATGTTATAGCATCAACAAACCAATTTAACACAAACCTATATATTTTGTACCTATACTTAATGTACTTACCAGGATTCTAGACAATTTTCCTCGCTCCAGTTGTCAGATCCAGACACAATTCCTCGGAATCAGAAGAGAGATTAAGATTGCAGGTTCCTTCTCCACACCTGCTGAACGTGCTCGGTGTCCAAGTCTATCTGGTAATTCTGGAGTGTCTCCTCGAGATCCACGGATACTGCTGGGATCTCCACCGTGGTCTACATGGAAATTACCTTAACAGAAACATGTCCTGAATTAGCTGCAAATCAGACCAATATAAAGGTAATATGTGTTTCTTTGGTTTTCGGAATTCCCCATGAAAGCCTATATACGGTAGCTATATACAGAAACATGGCTTGTCTTTCCTAATATTTTCCCATACAATTGACGTGTAGCTAGTGAAAGCCTACACAAACATTTAGGTCGGTCTTCACTTAAAAGTCGAAGTTAGTTGTATCTGATTTCATTGTGGCCAGCTAATTACAGCTTGATTATAAGAACCATTGAGGGAATTGCTGCAGCAATATGGGTCTCCTGTTCGACTGGCCACTAGTCTGCTACGATTCAATTCAATTATTTTTATTCCGTATGCAAATAGCATATAGGATCACAATATACATACATATGACAACATTTTACATTTGTGCAAGACGGTGGAGAACACAGCCAAATTGTAACACAAAGTATTATACATTTCAATAAAGCATGTGTTAATATTTTTTGCCATCACAAAAAGTGTATATCATATAATTACAATATTACAATTACTCAATTTCAGAGCAATAACTTCATTTTGAACATGATAAAGAATATTTATATTTATTTATTTGAGATATCAATCATACTGTATATGAAAACAACAAAAAGTTGTATAGGGTAAAAATGAAATTAGTATACATTCTGATATATTTTTCTTTTCATTTTTTATGTAACACAAAAAGTTTCATAGCTTTATATAATTGCATATTACATAAAAGCATTTGAAAAGGGTATATTAATTACATGTAGTTAAAGATTAAGACAAGCAGGTTCTTTTATTTTCTTAAAGTGAGAAAGCTCCACTCTGAGGGAACACATCAGTTGTAAAAATCACCATTAAATTTCCTGTGGTGGACCATTTAGATATACAGTGGAACTTCGTTAACTCGAACTCGGATAACTCGAATACCCCGCTTAACTCGAAGTACCTCGCCGGTCCCGGCCGAATTCTCTCTTTATTTTAGTAAAAAAAACTCGGATAATTCGAATTCGGATAACTCGAAAAACTCGGATAATACGAAGTAAAAATTTGGTCCCAACAATAAAAATCCTACTTGAAATGTTCGAATAACTCGAAGTATAATTTTCGTCGATCGGTGGCAAACGCCGACATTTTTTAAAAGCTAAATTCCGTTTGTAATACTGAACATATCGGCACTACTAACCTACATGCTATTATAAGTGTTTCATAAATTCATAAAAGAAATTGTCGGTTGAATCTTATAACAACAAGTCTTGGTGATAAAAAGTACTGCTTTACTTACATCAGGTAATTTCCCAAGGCGATCGCCGATATCAGTACATACGATAGTCAACAACTCATCTACCCGTTCGCTCAAGCGGAACTAATCTTTGACACACCGGTAGATCTACCCGGCTGATGTTTTTACAGCTGTAGAAATGACAGTCACCGGCGCCTATTAAATCTTTAAACTGCTGAAACAATAGCGTAATTACTGCCGAGGTGTTCAGAGTACAACTGTAACGGTCAGTGCTGCCTATTAAATCGGATAAAACGCCAACTCAGTTACAGTAACATTTTATACGCACATGCGCAGCCCAACTTCCGGTGCTAATACACATGGAAATGGCGTGGTTATCAATAAAAAGTAAGTAGGCCGATCAAACAGTATTTTATATATGTCCAATAAAAGGTAATGGTTATGTTACGTTTTGTATGCAATCTGTGTTAAACTTAAACGGTTTTTTGTTTTGACATTAATAACTTGTTATTTTGTCGAATTCCGTTTTATCGTTTACCTTTTGCAAACATGACTTGCATATATATCAGATCGTTATTGAAGTGACTAAGTGAAAGAAACTTTATCGTGACTGTATATCGGCAAAACTACACCAAATTACAAGTGACATAACGAAACATTACATATATATTTACATGTATTGACCAGTCTTTACACTGAACTGATGAGTGACAGAGCGGAGTTATAATGATTATATAATGTTGACAAATATTGACCAAACTTTGCACCAAAAATGACAACTCGCTTAATTCGAACACTCGGATAACTTGAAGTTTTTTCGTGGTCCCGTCGACTTCGAGTTAACGAAGTTCCACTGTAATTGAAATATTCCAAGTGTACAAGTGTTCATGGTAGGAGACTGCAGTAAATCTTATCATGATCATTCCAGATTTTCTATATTGTCTCTGTCATCGACATTACAGTCATTGTAAACATCATGATTGACCACCAACAGATGTGCTACTTTTGATAGTAGATTGGATTTCATCATGCTATCACTGACCCACAATACATATAATTTATTTGAAAAACGTGTGTGATTTTGCGTCAGACCTGAATCGCAGGCTCTGAATCAATTACCATCGACAAAGTGTAGCGGAACTGGACCAGGTTGATCAATTTGGCGACCAGGTAGCTCAACTGGTAGAGCATCTGGTTAGTGTTCGGAGGTCCCTGGTTTGAATCTTGGTCTGGCTGTGCATTTTTCCACTCCTACTACATTTGGTGCCGTGACCTGGACCGTAAAAAATACCCTGCCTGCACTGGGGCTCGAACTAACAACCTTTCAATCTCAAGGCAAACATCCTACCACTAGTCTAAAGGGAAATAACCGCTAGTCTGAGCTAGTAAGGTGACCTATACTCTCCACATCCTACCACTAGTCTAAAGGGAAATCCCCACTAGTCTGAGCTAGTAAGGTGACCTATACTCTCCACATCCTACCACTAGTCTAAAGGGAAATCCCCACTAGTCTGAGCTAGTAAGGTGACCTATACTCTCCACATCCTACCACTAGTCTAAAGGGAAATCCCCACTAGTCTGAGCTAGTAAGGTGACCTATACTCTCCACATCCTACCACTAGTCTAAAGGGAAATCCCCACTAGTCTGAGCTAGTAAGGTGACCTATACTCTCCACATCCTACCACTAGTCTAAAGGGAAATCCCCACTAGTCTGAGCTAGTAAGGTGACCTTATACTCTACACATCCTACCACTAGTCTAAAGGGAAATAACCGCTAGTCTGAGCTAGTAAGGTGACCTATACTCTCCACACCTTACCATTAGTCTAAAGGGAAATAACCACTAGTCTGAGCTAGTAAGGTGACCTATACTCTCCACATCCTACCACTAGTCTAAAGGGAAATCCCCACTAGTCTGAGCTAGTAAGGTGACCTATACTCTCCACATCCTACCACTAGGCTAAAGGGAAATCCCCACTAGTCTGAGCTAGTAAGGTGACCTATACTCTCCACATCCTACCACTAGTCTAAAGGGAAATCCCCACTAGTCTGAGCTAGTAAGGTGACCTATACTCTCCACACCTTACCATTAGTCTAAAGGGAAATCCCCACTAGTCTGAGCTAGTAAGGTGACCTATACTCTCCACATCCTACCACTAGTCTAAAGGGAAATCCCCACTAGTCTGAGCTAGTAAGGTGACCTATACTCTCCACATCCTACCACTAGTCTAAAGGGAAATCCCCACTAGTCTGAGCTAGTAAGGTGACCTATACTCTCCACATCCTACCACTAGTCTAAAGGGAAATCCCCACTAGTCTGAGCTAGTAAGGTGACCTATACTCTCCACATCCTACCACTAGGCTAAAGGGAAATAACCGCTAGTCTGAGCTAGTAAGGTGACCTTATACATTCTAACATTGTTATCAGCCTGTTTTAGGTCTGAGCTAGTAAGGTGACCTTATACATCCTAACATTGTTATCAGCCTGTTTTAGGTCTGGACTTTGTCCGATACAGAGTATGTTATCAGACAACACCCAGAACACGTTCTAACATTGTTATCAGCCTGTTTTAGGTCTGGACTTTGTCCGATACAGAGTATGTTATCAGACAACACCCAGAACACATCCTAACATTATTACCAACCTGTTTTAGGTCTGGACTTTGTCCGATACAGAGTATGTTATCAGACAACACCCAGAACACATCCTAACATTGTTATCAGCCTGTTTTAGGTCTGAACTTTGTCCGATACAGAGTATGTTATCAGACAACACCCAGAACACATCCTAACATTATTACCAACCTGTTTTAGGTCTGGACTTTGTCCGATACAGAGTATGTTATCAGACAACACCCAGAACACATCCTAACATTATTACCAACCTGTTTTAGGTCTGGACTTTGTCCGATACAGAGTATGTTTTCAGACAACACCCAGAACACATCCTAACATTATTATCAGCCTGTTTTAGGTCTGGACTTTGTCCGATACAGAGTATGTTATCAGACAACACCCAGAACACATCCTAACATTGTTATCAGCCTGTTTTAGGTCTGAACTTTGTCCGATACAGAGTATGTTATCAGACAACACCCTGAACACATCCTAACGTTATTACCAACCTGTTTTAGGTCTGGACTTTCAATAAAAACACCTCAAGATCAATGAAGCAGCTGCATGTAAATTAACATCTTTTGACATTTTCTAAAAAATCGCTTAACACTCAGTTTATTTTAGGAAACACTCCATGGCAGATTCTTTACAGTTCAATATATACTCTAACAGGAATAACATCATGAGAACGTACCGGTAACTTAGACATTTTATATACCTCCAGTGTTTCTCATTCTCATATGTTAGGGTCCTGGTGGTTCACAATTTATGCACTTGAGCATTGCATTTAAAGTCTTCTGCTCAGGAAAGATGCAGAATTACTTCTTTTTTTAAAGTGTATTGAATTGGCATACTATGATTTAATTCAATTGGTGGATCTTTGGGTTTAAATTGTCCATCACATTTCCAGGTAAACTGTGGCCAGATCATGATATTCTGCAAGAATTCCCATAAACTAATTTCCCACCTACATGTATTTAGACCTAAATGTTTTACTTCACCTGTGCACTTGTTTATAAACAAAGGGATAATGTTTTAATGACAGTCAGAAACTAACAATAGGCTTTGATAACTATAACACTGTTACGGCCGATTCGTCACACTCGGTCAATTAGGCCGAGATCAATAATCATCATGTTTTGCAATTTATATTTTTTGTAATTGGTTACTATGGTATTCACAGGTCTGGAAAACAAAGAAAAATAAGTTTCCTTATCCTTCAGAGCTGTATCAAAATTGCAAATGTTTTACAGATTACAAATATATATAATTTATTAATGGTAATATGTAGGGTTAACTGGCAATGTTTACATATCTAAAACATGTGTCATATATTTTTATGTTACACTGCTACCCTAAAGTATCAAAGAGAACCAGATATTACTTATTGATTGCCAATTGAAATCTGTGTGATATTACACTTATTGATTGCCAATTGAAATCTGTGTGATATTACACTTATTGCTTGTCAATTGAAATCTGTGTGATATTACACTTATTGCTTGTCAATTGAAATCTGTGTGATATTACACTTATTGCTTGTCAATTGAAATCTGTGTGATATTACACTTATTGCTTGTCAATTGAAATCTGTGTGATATTACACTTATTGCTTGTCAATTGAAATCTGTGTGATATTACACTTATTGCTTGTCAATTGAAATCTGTGTGATATTACAATTATTGCTTGTCAATTGAAATCTGTGATATTACACTTATTGATTGCCAATTGAAATCTGTGTGATATTACACTTATTGCTTGTCAATTGAAATCTGTGTGATATTACAATTATTGCTTGTCAATTGAAATCTGTGATATTACACTTATTGATTGCCAATTGAAATCTGTGTGATATTACACTTATTGCTTGTCAATTGAAATCTGTGTGATATTACACTTATTGCTTGTCAATTGAAATCTGTGTGATATTACACTTATTGCTTGTCAATTGAAATCTGTGTGATATTACAATTATTGCTTGTCAATTGAAATCTGTGATATTACACTTATTGATTGCCAATTGAAATCTGTGTGATATTACACTTATTGCTTGTCAATTGAAATCTGTGATATTACACTTATTGCTTGTCAATTGAAATCTGTGTGATATTACACTTATTGCTTGTCAATTGAAATCTGTGTGATATTACAATTATTGCTTGTCAATTGAAATCTGTGATATTACACTTATTGATTGCCAATTGAAATCTGTGTGATATTACACTTATTGCTTGTCAATTGAAATCTGTGTGATATTACACTTATTGCTTGTCAATTGAAATCTGTGTGATATTACACTTATTGCTTGTCAATTGAAATCTGTGTGTCTAAAAACAGTAAATGATACATGATCGAGCGTCAATTAACCCATGAGGTGACTTTCCAATGTCTTGATCAATAAACTAAATATAATCAACGAGAGAATATATGAACCTCCCCTCACTCAAATAACTCATCGTCTTTAATTTTAATTTAAATTTTTTGTTTTTTTAAATTTTATTATCTTTTCATGTCAAACAGGTGTTTTCGGCCATAAAAAATAAATTTTATCATATTACAAAATAACAGATAAATCAAAGGAAGAAAGTGTGTAGTTTGCTACCTTTTTATGAAGAAATTATTTGATCCCACCCTGAACTCATCAGGATTTATCATAGAAATAAACATTAGCGAATTCCCCAAAGAGTTCCGAATGATTTGGTTCACGATCTCAGTGAGGACTAGGGGAGATGGCTATGATTGCAAATCACAGCACATCAAAATTGCATTATCTGCAGGCTACGCAGGAAATTACAGTAATAAGCATGTCAATATATATAATAATCACTGACGGACTACCAGGATACATTAGAGATCTACACCTATTAATTATCAACCACCGGCGTCATCAATTATTCAAATTTTGAAAAAATCAATTTATTTAATAACTTAGCTCAGTTTTATTGTATAGAATTAATGTTTAAATATTTATGATATCACCGCCACCTTACCATATTAGTTTATCAGAGACTGGGGATATTCAAACCTCAGACAACTATTCTCATCACATCAGTCATATATACTCAGTATACGTATGTAACTCAGTAATAAGATTACCTGGGATGATATCTATAGGTTAGAATGTCAGTCCTGTTTTTCAGCCATGAACTTTGACCTTAGAATTCAAGTCTATACCATTACCTTCATATCTAGTGAATCTCTACCCCTGTCTCTTTAACTGTCAAAGTTGAAACTCAGAGAATGAAAAAAAAAATAATAAAAAATTTATACTTATTTAAAAAAACGTTTTTCCTGGGATGCACATTCAAAAATTTGGATACTCCTTTGGAAATATCAAAGGAAGTATTTCAAGCAAAACAAATAAATTATATTCAGATAAAAATGGTGTTATGCAAAGGTGGCAGTAGATTCAGGTGGCGATAGGTCAAGGGTACATTGTATATTATATAATAGAGTCTTTTTATAAAATCCATCTAATAATACTAACAAACTCATTATTTACAGACTGAATACTATTACAGTTTGTATTTATGTTCATCACAACATTAAACACAGGTAAATATATTGAGAATCAGAGAGAGGACAACATCACATAAATAGTATCTGAATTTACTGCACGTCACAATGATACAGACGTCGACAGGACAACATCACAGTAGCTATACCTTGACTTACTGCACGCCACAATGATACAGAGGACAACGATTCACAGTAGCTGTACCTTGACTTACAGCACGCCACAATGACACAGAGGACAACATCACAGTAGCTGTACCTCGACTTACCGCACGCCACAATGATACAGAGAGGATGACATCACAGTAGCTGTACCTCGACTTACAGCACGCCACAATGATACAGACAGGACAACATCACAGTAGCTGTACCTCGACTTACAGCACGCCACAATGATACAGAGAGGATGTCATCACAGTAGCTGTACCTCGACTTACCGCACGCCACAATGACACAGAGAGGATGACATCACAGTAGCTGTACCTCGACTTACAGCACGCCACAATGATACAGAGAGGATGACATCACAGTAGCTGTACCTCGACTTACAGCACGCCACAATGATACAGACAGGACAACATCACAGTATCTGTACCTCAACTTACAGCACGCCACAATGATACAGACAGGACAACATCACAGTAGCTGTACCTCGACTTACAGCACGCCACAATGATACAGAGGACGACATCACAGTAGCTGTACCTCGACTTACAGCACGCCACAATGATACAGACAGGACAACATCACAGTAGCTGTACCGTGACTTACTGCACGCCACAATGATACAGACAGGACAACATCACAGTAGCTGTACCGTGACTTACTGCACGCCACAATGATACAGACAGGACAACATCACAGTAGCTGTACCGTGACTTACAGCACGCCACAATGATACAGACAGGACAACATCTCAGTATCTGTACCTCGACTTACAGCACGCCACAATGACACAGAGAGGACGACATCACAGTAGCTGTACCTCGACTTACAGCACGCCACAATGACACAGAGAGGACGACATCACAGTAGCTGTACCTCGACTTACAGCACGCCACAATGACACAGAGAGGACAACATCACAGTAGCTGTACCTCGACTTACAGCTCGCCACAATGATACAGAGAGGACGACATCACAGTAGCTGTACCTCGACTTACAGCACGCCACAATGACACAGAGGACGACATCACAGTAGCTGTACCTCGACTTACTGCACGCCACAATGACACAGAGGACGACATCACAGTAGCTGTACCTCGACTTACAGCACACCACAATGATACAGAGGACAACATCACAGTAGCTGTACCTCGACTTACAGCAAGCCACAATGATACAGAGAGGATGACATCACAGTAGCTGTACCTCGACTTACAGCACGCCACAATGACACAGAGAGGACGACATCACAGTATCTGTACCTCGACTTGCAGCACGCCACAATGATACAGATAGGACATCACAGTAGCTGTACCTCGACTTACAGCACACCACAATGATACAGACAGGACAACATCTCAGTATCTGTACCTCGACTTACAGCACGCCACAATGACACAGAGAGGACGACATCACAGTAGCTGTACCTCGACTTACAGCACGCCACAATGACACAGAGAGGACGACATCACAGTAGCTGTACCTCGACTTACAGCACGCCACAATGACACAGAGAGGACAACATCACAGTAGCTGTACCTCGACTTACAGCACGCCACAATGATACAGAGAGGACGACATCACAGTAGCTGTACCTCGACTTACAGCACGCCACAATGACACAGAGGACGACATCACAGTAGCTGTACCTCGACTTACTGCACGCCACAATGACACAGAGGACGACATCACAGTAGCTGTACCTCGACTTACAGCACACCACAATGATACAGAGGACAACATCACAGTAGCTGTACCTCGACTTACAGCAAGCCACAATGATACAGAGAGGATGACATCACAGTAGCTGTACCTCGACTTACAGCACGCCACAATGACACAGAGAGGACGACATCACATAAATAGTATCTGAATTTACTGCACGTCACAATGATACAGACGTCGACAGGACAACATCACAGTAGCTATACCTTGACTTACTGCACGCCACAATGATACAGAGGACGACATCACAGTAGCTGTACCTTGACTTACAGCACGCCACAATGACACAGAGGACAACATCACAGTAGCTGTACCTCGACTTACCGCACGCCACAATGATACAGAGAGGATGACATCACAGTAGCTGTACCTCGACTTACAGCACACCACAATGATACAGACAGGACAACATCACAGTAGCTGTACCTCGACTTACAGCACGCCACAATGATACAGAGAGGACGACATCACAGTAGCTGTACCTCGACTTACAGCACGCCACAATGATACAGAGAGGACGACATCACAGTAGCTGTACCTCGACTTGCAGCACGCCACAATGATACAGAGAGGACGACATCACAGTATCTGTACCTCGACTTGCAGCACGCCACAATGATACAGATAGGACATCACAGTAGCTGTACCTCGACTTACAGCACACCACAATGATACAGACAGGACAACATCACAGTAGCTGTACCTCGACTTACAGCACGCCACAATGATACAGAGAGGACAACATCACAGTAGCTGTACCTCGACTTACAGCACGCCACAATGATACAGAGAGGACGACATCACAGTAGCTGTACCTCGACTTACAGCACGCCACAATGATACAGAGAGGACGACATCACAGTATCTGTACCTCGACTTGCAGCACGCCACAATGATACAGATAGGACATCACAGTAGCTGTACCTCGACTTACGGCACACCACAATGATACAGACTGATTTAAGGACCAGAGTAAATGTTTCATAATTACATCCATAATTTCAATTCATAATGTAATGCCTAATAATGGACCGATGAACACCATCAATACAGTACATGCACACAGACCAGAATGTCAAGATTAATGTTCAACAGAACAACAATTATGGATTTCAGTTTCTCTATTTGTATCAAACTTTTGGACAATATTTAGAAACTAGAATATATCTGTGAGACATAAATGCCCCCACTGCCTGACTTGACACCCCAAAACGGAGTTTGGTTAGGATCGCATCATGATCACCAGTTCTTGAGACTAGCTAATTACATTGCATCGGGACGGGATGGACATGGGTAATTAACAGTAAACAATATCCCCCCCACCCACCCAAATTACCTGAGGGCAAAATAATAAAATAACAATAATTTTAAGATTAAATTGTATTGGTAGTGTTCTGTTACATTGTAACATTACGGAGACTTGGGTAACAGCTGTCGCCATGTTGTACACTCACCAGCCATCTCACGATCAAGTCCTGTAGATATAACAGGTACGTAGCTACATATAGATACAAACAGGTACCGTCTTACGACAATCAATATCCCCTATCCTTGTATTTGTCATTATGACCATATTAATTACTGCAGTGTATAGAAATTTCAATTAGTCCTTTCCCGATTTCTCACATCATGATCAAGATTATCCCTGACAATTCAACTTTGTCTGACTTCATCACAAGAATTTGTATGATACATGTGCATATACTCAATTGTTATATAGTTTGATTCTATAGTGTTTTGGGGATCACAAGAAACTAAATCTAAGAAGCTGTTTGAGGTACAAATTTGACCTCTCTCTTACAATAGATATGGGTCAAGGTAATATCTTTATACAAACCAATGTTGAAGGCCAGCCAAATTATATTGATAATTCAGGGATTTGTCTGGGGGCTTTTTGGGGCCGTTAATGGGCCCCATTCCCAATTTAAATAATTTCATATTTTAGTCAAATTCCCAAAATTTGCAGTTTACTCCTGAAAAAAATCTTTCCCATTTCACCAATTTTCTTCCCAAAATAAGACAAAAAGGCCCTTTCCCCAACCTGTGAGAAAAGGCCTTGTAATTATCTAGATTTTATGCCTTTTGGTCGATCAGCTAGAAGACATTGAGTGTTTAAACAAATTTGACCCTGTGACCCTGAAAATTTGTCAAGGTCATTTTTTTTTTCAAAATTGGGGAAACATCCAAGAAATCTAAGTACCACTCAAATATCATGATTCCTGAGGCCTTTTGGTTGAGATGTTGTTTAAAGTAAAAAGGTGATAAACTACACTGATGAATGATGGCAACAGACGAAAAATTTGATTACCTGAACAACCACTTTAGAGGCCCAAAGGCCTTAACAGTCACCAGAGTTTTGAAATATATTGAATCAATTGATTTCATTGATTTTACAGAATTCAATATATTGGACCTCTGTGTCCATGAAGGTAGGTCAAGGTCATTCAATTGAACAAATCTTGAAGCCATTGACCCCAGCTTGCTAACTTGCTCAATATTGAGACCCTGGGCCTCTTCGCTATTGATAAGAAGTCAAAAACATAAACTGTTTTTGATGGAGGAATCATGGTACTTTGGACAAAGAGTGAACATAAAAATGGTCATTTTTATCTCTAAGCAATGACAAGGTGACTTTAAAACTAAAAATATTTTTTTCATCAAACCTGCAGTCATGGGATTTTCCTTAACTTAAGAAAGAACTTCCTTCTAGCCTTGGAAAGCAATTAAGTATGACTAAATTTGATCGATATCATCTCTATTGTAGAACACAGAAACTTCCACATATATTTATTGAGCTCCAGACAGCCTTGACATATGTAACAGACATGGACTTAATGCTGATTAAGATCTGTGGTTTAACCCAGAACTGTGTAAGTGGTTCTCAGAGATTCTCCTGGTCAACACATCAACTACACACTATGATAACTTCAACGTTTCCAGTGTCACCACACCGGAATTATGTTCACTAATTATCAAACAACACTCTTTGTTCTGTTAATTATCTACACAAGCTGAAAAGGATTTTTATTTTACCAATTAAGACAATTAAGACAATTAAGAGAACTAAAAGGTCAATAATGATGGGGCAAATAAAACGTACGGAGGAGAACATCACAGAAAAAATACCGTATTTGACCTAATAAGGGCGCCTGCCCTAATAAGGGCGCCCCTACCTTTTTTCAAGGAAATAAATCTTTGACTGAGTGTCAAAATGGTGTTCAAAAGTAATAATTCATGTGAAATATTTTGCTACTTTATGTGTTCAATTTTCTTCAGCAAATTAAGTAACTGGAATACATGTTTTCGCCACATTTTGTGTATTCCTACAGGCTACAGATGACATGTCAGTGCAAAGAGCACCCAAAACTAAACACACATACACATACTAACTTACCATCTTTATTTGAAGATAAAGTAAAGACTTCATTCTTGTTGATAAAAACTTTTGTTCAGAACAGAAAGCTAGTAAAAGACATTGTTAATCAATTATTAGGTCAAAGAAAACGATGTCTGATATGATCTGGGAAATCACCTGTGTCTATTAATAGAACACAAAAGAGTTCCATTTGAACATAAATGGTGGAACACACGTTCTCTGGTCTAAAGATCAGCTGGCATGGTTTACAAGTTTACAGGAGTATTCAAGTGATGTTTAACCTTAATATATGATAATGAATAGATATCTTCATCTGGAATATTTTTATGACTGAATATTTTACCGTTTCTACAACCTTGGGTATTCTGCTATAAGGTATAGTCTGTTTCATAAAACTTCAGAATAACTAATCTTAATAAGGGCGCCCCCACTGTCAATTACCCGCGCCCTGCGCCCTTATTAGGTCAAATACGGTAGTTGGGGACGATTTTTAAACAAATTTAGGTTTGGGAGGTAATGTTGAGATAAAAAGTGAGCACATTTAGGTTTGCGGGGGCAATGTTGAGATAAAAACTGGCATGGGCACATTCAGGTTTGGGGGGCAATGTTGAGATAAAAACTGGGCACATTCAGGTTTGGGGGGCAATGTTGAGATAAAAACTGGGCACATTTAGGTTTGCGGGGGCAATGTTGAGATAAAAACTGGGCACATTTAGATTTGGGAGGTAATGTTGAGATAAAAACTGGGCACATTTAGGTTTAGGGGCCTTTAAGGGCAATGAAAAATGAATCCCAGGGTTGTCAGACATCTAGATAAGTTTAATGTGTCAAGCACCTGTGAGTGTATGTAGTCTGAGACTCAACAACAGACTCTTGTTCCAGATCGTATTGATCGAGGTTGAGTAGATTGAGAGCGTTAAATTCTGAACAAGCTGTGAGGACATCCCCTGTCAACTAATTGTCATCTTCTAACGTCAATGATGCCATTGTTTTTTGTTTCCTTCTCCACTTTGTCAGCCCCAGAGTATAACCAATTTGAATTCTCTGCCAACTATGACTGCATGCTGAAGACTTTTCCTGGATTTTTTGGATCATAGGGACATTTAGAAATTATTCTGAGACAACTCTTGTAAATCATTATCAGAATTCATTGTGAAATGCCCTGGTATTCCGAGTTGAATGACAATGGAAAGTGTGTTGTGTAAGGTGAAAACTACATTGAAACTTCAGTTTTTCAGACGACACAAGAAACATCTGAAGTGCAATTAATAACATATCATATCTGTCAGCTATTTTATATGTGCTCAAAAGAGCGAACCAAAGTTTACCACAGAAAATATCAAAACAATGAATCATCATTCTGGCATGAATTATAAAATCATGACCATGGAATGGAAAACTGTGAAGGCATTATGTTTTACAATAATACATATTGAAAGATTTTGGTTTATTTTGTTTAACGTCCTATTAACAGTCAGGGTCATTTAAGGATGTGCCAGGTTTTGGAGGTGGTCCAGGAAAGCCAGAGTACCTGGAGAATAACCACCGACCTACGGTCAGTTACCTGGCAACTACCCCACGTAGGTTTCGAACTCGCAACCCAGAGGTGGAAGGCTAGTGATAAAGTGTTGAGACACCTTAACCACTCGGCCACCGCGGCCCCAAAAAAGGAAGAAACTAATTGAAAGAGATAAAATTGAAGACAAAATGTTAACAAAAGAGTGTATGATGTAAAAGAAAGGCAGGAAGCTGAATGAAAGTAAAATAGGGAGATTCAGGCCTAACTTGATCCTCATATAAAACAAGAGGCCAGAGCAGTTTTCATTAATTATGTTCTGTTTTTCTTTAATTTCCTTCTAGTCATGAGTATTATACATAGATCTGCACACTGCATGCACAAAAAGACTCTTGCACACATTAAATACCCTTTTCTCATAGAACTGAAGTAATTTCAATTTTTATACCTGCAAGCTCAAAACAACCTTGCCGTCGGCAAAAATTATTTTCTGGCCTTATTCAGACTCAATCATCACCTAGGCTCAGATATGTCCATTTTTGCTGCGTCGGTAATCTAAGACGAAGTCATATTAAGCTACAAACAAATTTACTTTGTCCATTTTCATTCGTCACAATCCATCAGACAAATCGTAAGCCTGCTTGTAGAAGACCTATGTAATTCCCCGCGTGTAATTTCATTCCGTTATTTACATTTTTGTTGCATGTTAGGAACAATATGGAGAGTAGCCTTGTGTCCTGACCTTTTCTCGAGTCTTTCATCATCGTAATGTCTCGGGGCCAGGTTTAATGCTAGACTATTATTACAGTACTATAACACAGTGTAAACTCCCCCCATTTCACATCGTGTTGGGTCCTGATGTCGTTGATGATTAATTTAGCAGTAAATCTCATGAATGTTTTTCTTCAGAATTCGTATAAGCTGTGTGAATGTTTATTTGGGGATGTGTGGAGAAACCTTTAGAGCTTTTGAATTCTCTAAGCTGTGTGAATGTTTATTTGGGGATGTGGGGATCGACTTTTAGTGTTTGTGAATTCCCTAAGCTGTGTGAATGTTTATTTTGGGATGCTGGGAGAGACATTAAGTGTTTTTGCTCTACGCTGTATGAATGTAATATTTTGGGATGGGGAGATATATTTTAAGCTTCTCAATCTTTCAAAAGTCCCTAGATTTAAACTAACTGAAAAACTGGTACATTACAATCCAAATTTGTATTGCGAAGTAGACTTAACCTATAGCTACCCTAGAGTTGATTGTGTAGTAGACTTACCCTATAGCTACCCTAGAGTTGATTGTGTAGTAGATATTTAACCTATAGCTACCCTAGAGTTGATTGTGTAGTAGACTTACCCTATAGCTACCCTAGAGTTGATTGTGTAGTAGACTTAACCTATAGCTACCCTAGAGTTGATTGTGTAGTAGACTTACCCTATAGCTACCCTAGAGTTGATTGTGTAGTAGATATTTAACCTATAGCTACCCTAGAGTTGATTGTGTAGTAGACTTACCCTATAGCTACCCTAGAGTTGATTGTGTAGTAGACTTAACCTATAGCTACCCTAGAGTTGATTGTGTAGTAGACTTACCCTATAGCTACCCTAGAGTTGATTGTGTAGTAGACTTAACCTATAGCTACCCTAGAGTTGATTGTGTAGTAGACTTACCCTATAGCTACACTAGAGTTGATTGTGTAGTAGACTTAACCTATATCTACCCTAGAGTTGATTGTGTAGTAGACTTACCCTATAGCTACCCTAGAGTTGATTGTGTAGTAGACTTAACCTATAGCTACCCTAGAGTTGATTGTGTAGTAGATATTTAACCTATAGCTACCCTAGAGTTGATTGTGTAGTAGACTTAACCTATAGCTACCCTAGAGTTGATTGTGTAGTAGATATTTAACCTATAGCTACGTATACCCTAGAGTTGCTTGTGTGGTAGACTTAACCTATAGCTACTGTCAGAATAAATATTCATGTATGTGTAAATATAGCTATATTAAATGGTGATGTGCGACCTTAGATAAGTGCAGGCGCAGTTGTCGCCCTTGGCAGTTTTGTTTTCAAAAACGCAAGAGGAGTTCCGGGTGAATTGGAGCTTGGGGGGGAGGAGGCGAAGGCGCGGAAAGTGAATGGAAGATGGAAGGATGTGTGCTCAATTTTGAAAGGACAATATGGACAGCAATATGATGATGGAGCAACCGGAAAGTGTCGGGTAAGCATGTCTTCCCGAAGTGATGCACACGTATGTGCAGGATTTTCCGTACAGAGTTTCGTTGCAGCAGTGAAAATAAGGTCATCGCCCCGGGCGGTGTGTTTCAGTAAAGACTGTGCTATTGTTTATTGACACCTCTGTATTGTGTTATGATGTTGACCTATATAAATGTTCTAATGTACGCCAACGTTTCTGTTATCATTTCGCAGTCCAACTATTAAAAATACCGTATAGTATACCCAAAGAAAGATCCCAAACAAACATACATCAAAAGGCGAGTATATGGCCTGGGACTCGTTGCTCAGTTCCGTGTATTCATCGCTCTATATTTTGACAGCTACCCTAGAGTTGATTGTGTAGTAGACTTAACCTATAGCTACCCTAGAGTTGATTGTGTAGTAGACTTACCCTATAGCTACCCTAGAGTTGATTGTGTAGTAGACTTACCCTATAGCTACCCTAGAGTTGATTGTGTAGTAGACTTACCCTATTGCTACCCTAGAGTTGATTGTGTAGTAGATATTTAACCTATAGCTACCCTAGAGTTGATTGTGTAGTAGACTTACCCTATAGCTACCCTAGAGTTGATTGTGTAGTAGACTTAACCTATAGCTACCCTAGAGTTGATTGTGTAGTAGACTTACCCTATAGCTACCCTAGAGTTGATTGTGCAGTAGACTTAACCTATAGCTACCCTAGAGTTGATTGTGTAGTAGACTTAACCTATAGCTACCTTAGAGTTGATTGTGTAGTAGACTTAACCTATAGCTACCCTAGAGTTGATTGTGTAGTAGACTTAACCTATAGCTACCCTAGAGTTGATTGTGTAGTAGACTTAACCTATAGCTACCCTAGAGTTGATTGTGTAGTAGACTTAACCTATAGCTACCCTAGAGTTGATTGTGTAGTAGACTTAACCTATAGCTACCCTAGAGTTGATTGTGTAGTTACTTACCCTATAGCTACCCTAGAGTTGATTGTGTAGTAGACTTACCCTATAGCTACCCTAGAGTTGATTGTGTAGTAGACTTAACCTATAGCTACCCTAGAGTTGATTGTGTAGTAGACTTAACCTATAGCTACCCTAGAGTTGATTGTGTAGTAGACTTACCCTATAGCTACCCTAGAGTTGATTGTGTAGTAGACTATCCCTATAGCTACCCTAGAGTTGATTGTGTAGTAGACTTAACCTATAGCTACCCTAGAGTTGATTGTGTAGTAGACTTAACCTATAGCTACCCTAGAGTTGATTGTGTAGTAGACTTACCCTATAGCTACCCTAGAGTTGATTGTGTAGTAGACTTACCCTATAGCTACCCTAGAGTTGATTGTGTAGTAGACTTAACCTATAGCTACCCTAGAGTTTATTGTGTAGTAGACTTAACCTATAGCTACACTAGAGTTGATTGTGTAGTAGACTTACCCTATAGCTACCCTAGAGTTGATTGTGTAGTAGATATTTAACCTATAGCTACCCTAGAGTTGATTGTGTAGTAGACTTAACCTATAGCTACCCTAGAGTTTATTGTGTAGTAGACTTAACCTATAGCTACCCTAGAGTTGATTGTGTAGTAGATATTTAACCCACCCAACTATTCATTCATTAAACTTACTCAATGTTATTTAATCAAACTAACACATATACTGACTAACAAGTTTTGTCCACTCATTCTTAAATATATCCTTGAATCAATTATTCCAATATGGTACACTGTGACACAATTCAGTTATATATACACCTAAAAAATGTATTTTTCTATAATTTATTCATCTATTACAAATTTATTCATTCATAAATTTATTTTCGCTAATTTCAAACAAGATTTGATGCATCTACATATATGTTATACCTTTAAAAGTAACCATCAGTTTCACACCTGACCAGGAGATCCCTGTTACCTCGGATACTCACCATCACAGTAAAATCTCTGCCATATAAAAACATCACCAAGGTCTGCAGATGAGGACACCAGTCCGAGTATTGATCAAGTTTCAGGTTTTACAGTCAGTGAAACACTGTCACATTTCTATACATATGTTACACTGCATCTATAAATTTATTGATCAAATTCAAATCGGATTGATTTTTACATGGCAAGGCTGACTGAATAGTTAATTACAACAACAATGACAAGAGGCCCAATGGGTCTGTATCAGTCACCTTTTCTGGAGAGTAATGATGACCTTCCTAACTTGAGTCAATCAGGTGACAGAAGATCATACATTTCGGTCTAAATTTAGGATCTTCTTATGTGACTGTGATCGAGTCCACCAGGTCTGAATATCGTACAATCGGCTGTAACTTTAAGGATCTTTTTATGTGACTGTGATCGAGTCCACCAGATCTGAAGATCGTACAATCCGCGGTAACTTTAAGGATTTTTGTATGTGACTGTGATCGAGTCCACCAGGTCTGAAGATTATACAATCCACGGTAACTTTAAGGATTTTTTTATGTGACTGTGATCGAGTCCACCAGATCTGAAGATCGTACAATCCGCGGTAACTTTAAGGATCTTTTTATGTGACTGTGATCGAGTCCACCAGATCTGAAGATCGTACAATCCGCGGTAACTTTAAGGATTTTTGTATGTGACTGTGATCGAGTCCACCAGGTCTGAAGATCGTACAATCCACAGTAACTTTAAGGATTTTTTATGTGACTGTGATCGAGACCACCAGGTCTGAAGATTATACAATCCACGGTAACTTTAAGGATTTTTGTATGTGACTGTGATCGAGTCCACCAGATCTGAAGATCGTACAATCCGCGGTAACTTTAAGGATTTTTTATGTGACTGTGATCGAGTCCACCAGGTCTGAAGATCGTACAATCCACAGTAACTTTAAGGATTTTTTATGTGACTGTGATCGAGCCCACCAGGTCTGAAGATTATACAATCCGCGGTAACTTTAAGGATTTTGTATGTGACTGTGATCGAGTCCACCAGGTCTGAAGATTATACAATCCGCGGTTACTTTAAGGATTTTTTTATGTGACTGTGATCGAGTCCACCAGGTCTGAAGATTATACAATCCGCGGTTACTTTAAGGATTTGTTTATGTGACTGTGATCGATCGAGTCCACCAGGTCTGAAGATCGTACAATCCACGGTAACTTTAAGGATTTGTTTATGTGACTGTGATCGAGTCCACCAGGTCTGAAGATCGTACAATCCACGGTAACTTTAAGGATTTTTTTATGTAACTGTAATGAGTCCACCAGGTCAGAAGATCATACATTTCGGTCTTAATTGAAGGATCTTTTTATGTGACTGTGATCGAGTCCACCAGGTCTGAAGATCGTACAATCCACGGTAACTTTAAGGATTTTTTTATGTAACTGTAATGAGTCCACCAGGTCAGAAGATCATACATTTCGGTCTTAATTGAAGGATCTTTTTATGTGACTGTGATCGAGTCCACCAGGTCTGAATATCGTACAATCCGCGGTAACTTTAAGGATTTTTTTATATGACTGTGATCGAGTTCACCAGGTCTGAAGATTATACAATCCGCGGTAACTTTAAGGATTTTTGTATGTGACTGTGATCGAGTCCACCAGGTCTGAAGAACGTACAATCCACGGTAACTTTAAGGATTTTTTATGTGACTGTGATCGAGTCCACCAGGTCTGAAGATCGTACACTCCACAGTAACTTTAAGGATTTTTGTATGTGACTGTGATCGAGTCCACCATCACATATTTCATTCATGAACATTCATCATAGTTTTAAGTTCATGAATATTCATGAACTAATCATGAATTGTCATGAATGAAAAAGTTCATGAGTACATTGTATTCATCATAGTTTTAAGTTCATGAATATTCATGAACTAATCATGAATTGTCATGAATGAACATTCATGAACTATGATGATTTCATGAATGAAAAAGTTCATGAACATTCATGAACTATGATGATTTCATGACTGAAAAAGTTCATGAACATTCATGAAATATGATGATTCCATGAATGAAAAACTTTCTTACATAATTCATGAATATTCATGAACATAATTTGAAAAAAATGTTCATGAAGTTTTAAGTTCATGAATATTCATGAACTAATCATGAATTGTCATGAATGAAAAAGTTCATGAGTATTCATCATAGTTTTAAGTTCATGAATATTCATGAACTAATCATGAATTGTCATGAATGAAAAAGTTCATGAACATTCATGAACTATGATGATTTCATGAATGAAAAAGTTCATGAACATTCATGAACTATGATGATTTCATGAATGAAAAACTTTCTTACATAATTCATGAATATTTATGAACATAATTTGAAAAAAATGTTCATGAAGTTTTAAGTGCATGAATTTCATGAAAATATTCATGAATAAATCAAGAATATTCATGAATTATGTTCTTGAATAATTCATGAACTATTCATGAATGTTCATGAATTATTCATAATCGTTTCACAGGGGCAAGAATACCCATTATTATACTGTAAATGTACTTGGCATACTCAAATTTTAGCACATATCCATATTTTGACAGAATAATTAACCCATGGATGAATTGGCAAGCCAAAAAAATTTATTATCTAATTAATATAGAAAGTTTGATTCCTGAAATTATCATTTAGCGAAATAGCACTAAACAGAGCAGAAAATTGCTAAAACATGTATGCTTACTGTAATTGATCAAACATTAAATACGAAATGTAATTAAACACTGACTAAGGTTCATGCTTACTGTAATTGATAATGAATTATATATGACATGTATGATTAACACTGACTATTAGGGACATGACTTCAGGAAAGCTGATTCACGTATGGAAACAAACAGAGAAACTTCTCAGGTATCGCCTGACAATTCGTCTAAATCTATATTTAATCCACCTGGGAATTCCCTAACCACATTCAAAGAGAGTCTATGTGTACTAGATCTATATTTAGTCACTTGGGGATTCCACAGCTGTTTAGTTAATGGTATATATGTCCTTACAGCAATAGTCTGATGCTACAAACATCGCTGTAGTCACACTAATTCACTAAAATGCAGAAAATTGCGAGACCTTTCTCGAACTGCTGTCGGCAAAATAGTAGATTTCAGCCATGCACAAGCTGTACATATACAATAAACATGTGACTATCATATAGCTAGTACATCACTGATTTAAAAAGTCTCAAAAATGTCTCAAAGAGACAACTCAATTATCAAAAATAATTCTGGAAGCTCCAGAGTCTCCCTGGATTCAAACTCTTGAGTAACCAGAAAATGTCTGTAAAGACATCAATGGCCAGCCGCTGCCACTTGACACCCCGGAACCTCAGCAGTTCCTAAGATTAGCTAGTTATACTGCATTGGGATGGGACGGGACCTGACAAGACAGAACGGGGTTGACATGGGTAACACTATAGCCCCCCCCCCCACCCCGTTTCTTTGTGGGGGCATAAAAATAATTCTGTGGGGTCCAAGGCTGGAGTCAAGACTTCAAAAATAATTCTTGGGATCGAGTCTCGAAATTTTCTGGGGAGTCTTCATGGAGTCAAGATCTAGACTCAGTGGTATAGATGTAGAGTCAAAAATATCTTTTTACATTTTCTGAAAAATATTTCTTCTGGAATTTTTGACCAATCAGAAGATATTCGGTTTAACTATATAAGGCAACCTCCACATGTACAGCATTCGATAATACTGAAGATATAATAATAATAATGATAGTGAAAGAACTGTTCCAAATACGTACATATATATAATTTTAAAGAATTTCAATTAAAGACTGCTGGTTACAAAAGATGAGGTATAATTAAAGGGATGGGTTAAATCATCCTCAACACATGGTAAATGGCTGATAATCTATCTACATAGCCTTAAAATTATACAAATCGAGGATGTTCCTTGTTTCTAATTTAATAATGAGTTATATTTCATTGAGTGACGTGGATAAATGTGCCAAGTTTTCACTTGAGTGAAAATAAAATATCACTTTCATAAAATGTTCACCATTAAACCTTAAATATTTCACTACGAAAAATGCAAAGTTAAAGCTATGTTCATATACAGTCAAACCTGCCTTAGCGACCACCTGAATTAAACGACTTGCTTTCATATGCGACCGTATTTTTTCCTCCCAACGTTATTTACTATACTAGTGACCTGGATTAAGCGACTACCTGTCAGACGCGACTAACGACCATCATTTCCGTGTCCCAAATGCTGAAAAGCGACTTTTTTCAGCGACTTTCCGAGTTTTAAAACGGAAGCAGAAGTCCTAATCAAGAAGAAACAGGACGAACTTGTCTGCTTTTAAAGATTAAAAAATACTTCAGAAATGCATGAAATGTCTTATTCTGTCTCAAAAAATGTATTGAATTTATTATCTTTGCCCTGATAACACCCAAAAACGAACGAAACTGTACTTTACTTCTAAAGAATGAAAAAAGGAGATGGGATATGGCGAAAAAACGTCCTCGCCATTCAGACGATTTTCACGAAATTTTGATAGATATAAATAAAAACATTTGCTTGGGAAGTATGAAAAAGAGTGAATAAACAGTCAACTTACTGTTTAACTGAAATTTATGTTCTTTTTGAGACATTAGGAATTTAGGACAGATATTTGCCAGTTAAAAACGTCTCCATCGTTATGAAGGAAATGCAGTTACGTGACTAATAATCCGGACGGAAGTCCGGGCCAGGAATTCAGGAATGCAAAAATTTTTTTTTTTTTTTTTTTTTTTATGTAAATGTATCCAGTACTGGAAATAATCAAATTAGCCATTCAAATTCTTTGATTATTTTTTGTATCTAAAAGAAAAAAAAAATTATTGTAACATGCTAAAAGAATTTATATATATATATACATGTATTAATGAAAATAAAAGAAACTGAATTAAATTAAAAAAAATAAATATTGTACTACATATGTAGAAATGGGGATATTTTTATATATTGTCCATTATTATAAGCATTTTATTTCATTAAGTGAATGGTGATTTTTCTTTCTTTTCTTTTTTTTTTCTTTTTTTCTTTCGTTTTCCTCAAGAGGTCTCTTACAGATTTGATTATATTCACAATCTTAATTGATGACTGAGGTAATTCCTTTTCATATACATGTATGTACTTATACTTGTAGCTGATAAATATTACATATGTGGCAGAATAATTATGAACTTTCCTTTTTGGGTCATTTTCTTTGAACCTGGATTAAGAGACCACCTGTCATATGTGACCTTTTTTACTGACTCCCTTGGAAGGTCACATATGACAGGTTCGACTGTATATACAGCTCTGTTTTTATACCAAATATGGCACATTGCACTTAATACTATAATCAGCAGTCATTTAGCTGATAAATACCACCAGCAGCTTACGCTTTGTCAGTTAGCATCTGACAGTTGTTATGTGCTAATTACACCGGCCATTATCCTGGAATGATTATATAGTTTCCGTATGGCTTTATACGGCTGGTGTACAGTAATTTGATGTAATTGGAGGATCATTAGCTACTTCTGATTACAGTCTGAAGTGATAGAAACATTATAGTCAGAATTATCGGATACCTTCAAATTGGTCCAGATTCTGCTATACTAATACTGGAGCTAGACGCGACCATTATTTAACATGGAGGCCGGACTGGGACCATTATATAACATGGAGGCCGGACTGTGACCATTATATAACATGGAGTCCGGACTGGGACCATTATATAACATGGAGGCCGGACTGGGACCATTATATAACATGGAGGCCGGACTGGGACCATTATATAACATGGAGGCTGGACTGGGACCATTATAATATAACATGGAGTCCGGACTGGGACCATTATATAACATGGAGGCCGGACTGGGACCATTATATAACATGGAGGCCGGACTGGGACCATTATATAACATGGAGGCCGGACTGCGACCATTATTTAACATGGAAGCCGGACTGCGACCATTATATAACATGGAGGCCGGACTGGGACCATTATATAACATGGAGGCCGGACTGGGACCATTATTTAACATGGAGGCCGGACTGGGACAATTATATAACATGGAGGCCGGACTGGGACCATTATATAACATGGAGGCCGGACTGGGACCATTATTTAACATGGAGGCCGGACTGGGACCATTATATAACATGGAGGCCGGACTGGGACCATTATATAACATGGAGGCCGGACTGGGACCATTATATAACATGGAGGCCGGACTGGGACCATTATATAACATGGAGGCCGGACTGGGACCATTATATAACATGGAGTCCGGACTGGGACCATTATATAACATGGAGGCTGGACTGGGACCATTATAATATAACATGGAGTCCGGACTGGGACCATTATATAACATGGAGGCTGGACTGGGACCATTATAATATAACATGGAGTCCGGACTGGGACCATTATATAACATGGAGGCCGGACTGGGACCATTATATAACATGGAGGCCGGACTGGGACCATTATATAACATGGAGGCCGGACTGGGACCATTATTTAACATGGAAGCCGGACTGGGACCATTATATAACATGGAGGCCGGACTGGGACCATTATATAACATGGAGGCCGGACTGGGACCATTATATAACATGGAGTCCGGACTGGGACCATTATAATATAACATGGAGGCCGGACTGGGACCATTATATAACATGGAGGCCGGACTGGGACCATTATATAACATGGAGGCCGGACTGGGACCATTATATAACATGGAGGCCGGACTGGGACCATTATACAACATGGAGTCCGGACTGGGACCATTATATAACATGGAGGCCAGACTGGGACCATTATATAACATGGAGGCCGGACTGGGACCATTATATAACATGGAGGCCGGACTGGGACCATTATATAACATGGAGGCCGGACTGGGATCATTATAATATAACATGGAGGCCGGACTGGGACCATTATATAACATGGAGGCCGGACTGGGACCATGATATAACATGGAGGCCGGACTGGGACCATTATATAACATGGAGGCCGGACTGGGACCATTATATAACATGGAGGCCGGACTGGGACCATTATACAACATGGAGTCCGGACTGGGACCATTATATAACATGGAGGCCGGACTGGGACCATTATATAACATGGAGGCCGGACTGGGACCATTATATAACATGGAGGCAGGACTGGGACCATTATATAACATGGAGGCCGGACTGGGACCATTATAATATAACATGGAGTCCGGACTGGGACCATTATATAACATGGAGGCCGGACTGGGACCATTATATAACATGGAGGCCGGACTGGGACCATTATATAACATGGAGGCAGGACTGGGACCATTATATAACATGGAGGCCGGACTGGGACTATTATAATATAACATGGAGTCCGGACTGGGACCATTATATAACATGGAGGCCGGACTGGGACCATTATATAACATGGAGTCCGGACTGCTGAATTATAAGCCGATAACATGAATCATTGAATAAATCATACTCAGGGTTTTCAATGTTTATTGGGATCATCTGTGTAGTTTGAATTGATAGACAAACCACGTCATATGATACCTTCAAAGGGAGGTAATAAAAAGGCTACACATGACAGATGATGTCTTAATCCAGGTTTAGATAACAGGTATGGTAAATAACTTTGGGGGGGGGGGGCGGTATGGTCACATGAGAGGGAGTCACTAATTCAGGCTAATTTAAGGCAGGTTTGAATGTATGCTGCGGGAATAAGTGGGGTATAGATATTATTTTTTCTGTGTCTGCTTTGAAAAAAAGGTATAAAGCTAAGTAAATGCAAACTCTGATCAGAGATTTTATTTGGATACGTTTTTAATATTAACCTTATATATTATACATATCCCCTGGTGAATTTTGTTACATTTTCCCAATTTTATGTTCATATTTTCCAAATCCGAAATTATGAAAGTGTTCTTTTACATCATCTGGTATGGTGGCATGTTGATCAGAACATATTTCTCAATGTTTTGTTTCTATTCATTAAAGCTAATTAAATTAAACATAAACTAGAAAATGTCTGTAACATGTAAATGCCCCACTACCAATCCACACCCTGAAACACAGTTTGGTGAGGATCACATCAGCAGTTCCTGAGATTAGCTAGTTACATCGCATCGGGATGGGACGGGACGGGACGGGACGGGTGAAAGACATGGACAAAAGTACTACCAGACCTCCATTTCATGCGGCGGCATAAAAGGTCTGTGTTCATAATATCAGGGCTTTTTCTCACAGGTTTGGGAAAGGGCAATTTTGTCTCATTTTGGGAGGAAAATTGGTGAATTGGGAAAGATTTTTTCAGGAGTAAACTGCAAATTTTGTGAATTTGGCTTAAATATGAAAAAATTTCAATTGGGAATGGGGCCCATTAAAGGCCCCAAAAAGCCCTCAGAAAAAGCCCTGAATATTTCCCTATTGCCATAACATAGACCACTGTATTCTCCAAATAGAAAAGGTAGAGACCCAAGGTTTTTAATGTTATGAAGTTGAACACCATTCAAAATCAGACAAAATCCTGCTTAATATCGTTACGTACTGAATCAGTCAATTATGGACTGGCACAATGAAATAAAAACTAAAAAATGTCTGGAAGATTATATAAATGCCCTCGTTGTCACTTGATAGCCAAAAACACAGTTTTGGGAGAATTGCATTACCAGTTCCTGAGTGCTAGTAACTTCATCGCCTCAATTGCTCAAGTTCAAATGATGTAGAATTTTTATGAGATTAAATTTGAAGTTTTCGCTCCCAGAAAAATTATGTTATTGTATAGCCTATAGGTTTAATGGCAAACAAGAGCACATGGGTACTTGAATGACAGTAACCCTGACATTTTCAGAAAGCAGGACAACCTCTGTGTTATTGGGTCATTTAACTCTGGTCACTGATCATGAGGTGACAGTTATTTAAACTTTTTAAAGCCTTGTCAGAAAATAACACCACAGAACAAGAGAAAGTACTCAGACAATGGAGCCTTCTTCAATGATTTGCCTTGAAGGGTCTATTTATAGAGCGGAGAATAAGCTTTAGAATTTAAGCTGAATGAATAGTGACAAAATCCAGACATTGACTAGTTTAGATCTTGCGTTGTGAAACAACACCATGACCAGTCTGGCTTCTCTCCGATAGAGTTGGTTAAATATACATCGTGTAATAAAAACCAGTTTAAAATTGAGGAATATTGACAGTTCTACTGACAGACGGCCTTTAGTGAGAAAAGTATACATGCAATCACTGACTTTCGAATTGTTAACATTTGAAAGGTAATAGTGTGACCAGAACTAGTACTGTTAGCCTTTGAAAGCAGGGAAGGTGTACATATCATCGCCAGACGGCCTGGAGGCCAAAGAAAAATTATCACCATTCAAATTTCTTATATTGATAATCCTTATTTTGACACACAGAATAATTAAGAAAAATCATATACAGATACAGACCAAAAGTATCAAGCTCAATTTTATTTATTCAAAATTTTAATATTCTAGAGACATCTGGGGCCAGTTAATATAGAATGCCAGACAGTTGTCAACACTTTTACCTTCTGTCGACATTGAACGCTTTAAAAGTTTATATCTACCTGGGTGTGTGTACACACATGTAGCATACCAATGACCGAACATATATCTAGTGGGACCTTTTAAATACATGAAAATATGTTATCAAAATAAGAATTCTTCTGTTCAGTGGAGTTATTCAAGCGTAAAATATCACATCACACTATGAATCTAATACACATATTTATACTTCAGGCAGTTGATACAGAAAAAGTCCTCAGTGAACTGAAACTACATGTTATTATCTGCTGATTGAAAATACGTGTTGATCCGATGATTTTTTGCTTGATTTTATTTCATAGAAGTAGTCTTCATTTACCTGTCTGAGGTTCAATTCCTTTATAAAGTACATTCTACCATATATATATAACAACCGTCATGAAACAATTAAGCTTACAGATTGACTCTAAACATATATACAGGACAGGAACCCACTTTGACTTTATCAATCAGATTAATTCTAAATACTGAGGAGCCAATCGTCAATCAGATCAATTTTTAATACTCAGAGCCAATTGTTTAAAATAAAATAAAAATAAATCAGCAATTCATGTACAGAGTCTATTTAAAATCATGCAGCCTTAGAATGCAGTAAACAAAAGAGAAAAAAATGATATTGTTTACAATGTTTACAGATGTTTTGAAACACCTGTGATGCATATTGCTTTTGTTTTGACCACAAAGAAAAAGTCTCATGTGTTGAACAGTCTTTTCTATGTTTCCATACAGCTGCACATACTTGATCTCTTGCCTCTATTTTTTTATTACCGTCATTATTTATTTATAAAACTCTTGTACAACGTACATGTGGAGACCAGAACCGACATGAAATAAAAGAGATTCAAATTACATTGTAAAGCGACTTTTAAAAAAATGTCAACTTATTTTGACTAGAATTATTACCAGTATCTTTAACCGTCTGTTTAAGTTATCTGTTAACGGCAAGTTTCAACCCCGGGCTATGCCTACAGTGTACTGTGTAGGTCCACTCATCCGCATACTTAAACTGTGGCTACATTTCGAGCAGACGTCAATACAACAGTTTGGATAAAAAAACACAGTCAATTAAATCATGCGACCGCATAAAACAGTCCAGGCAATGTATCGCTATTTTAAACGCAAACTGTCACCGACGACAAACTAGCAGTCCAGCTTTTATCGAGCGAAACCGGTGACAATATTGTGACACTCGACACTTACAGCCTGTATCGTCACAAAATATGCGCTACCTGTTCTGAAACTGCACATAAAACGCTCGTGAACACTTACCTTGTACGTATCGCCAATTGTCAGTTGTCTCAGAAATCAGCTAGTATGTAAGAATAATCCACAGACACAAAAAACTCCCGGCTGTCACATTGGCTGTTGCTGCGATGTTCATGCAACCACCATATTGGAAATTACTAACTTTTGATTGGTCGAAAAGTAAATCATGTGACAAGATGATTTGGCGCGCTAAATTCACTTTCAATTTTAAAAACGAAAGTAGCTGGCGAATACTTGTACTATACATCGAAAAATAAATTAACTATTTTCGTGACGTGGAGTCTCAAACGTCATTCAACTCAAGTTTTTGTCTGTTGAGTTGATTTCATTTTAGCAGGGACTTTATTGCCTCTACCGTCCATGTACAATGTAAGCTTGTGTGTAAGCAAATCACATTTATATATTACTCTCATATCACATTTTTCTATTACTCTCACATCACATTTATCTTTTACTATCACATCGCATTTATATATCACTCTCACATCACAATTGTCAATAAAGCTAACAGTATAGTTGGACTGATAAGAAGATATTTTGTGTATCTGGACGAACTCATGTTCAAAATGCTATATTTAAAGCTCTAGTTAGACCCCACCTTGAGTATGCTGCAAGTGTTTGGAACCCATCAAAAGTAAAAGATATAGAACTCATTGAAAATGTGCAGAGAAGGGCAACAAAACTGATCCCTGGATTTAAAAATATATCGTACCCTGAACTGCTATGTACAACGGTTAAATCTCCCAACGCTACAGCACCGTAGGACCAGAGGCGATATGATTAACGTTTTTAAGATAGTAAATAACATATACGATAGTAGAATAACAAAAAACTTTTTCCAAATGGACAAGATGAGTAGAACCAGAGGTCACGATAAGAAAATATTCAAAAAGCGATGTCGTCTTGATGGAAGGAAACATTTTTTCAGTTACCGAGTTATTGATTTATGGAATAGCTTGCCACAAATTGTTGTCAATGCTGATTCTGTCATAAAATTTGAAATAATGTTAGATGATCATTGGAAAAATAAACGTTTTTATCCTGCAACTGCCACCGCATTGTCGGAATACACCCACCGTATATATTTTTGCTGTATACGGCAGTAACGGAAATCAGCTGTATTTTGGAATCTTAGCACGTGCGTCAGTTTGACTGACCTACTTCAAAGTGAAACTACGTTTAAAAGGCGAACATATTTCTGTCATTTTTGACACCGTTTCACTTCAAAATGATTATTTTTGATGATTATTTTCATGACTGTTGCAGGATAAATAGAATACATGGTCAGTGTCTTAAAATATAAGCTGTATTTTTGGCTCGGGACAGAAAGACAAAAGTGGCTCGCCAAGGCTCGCCACTTTTGTCTTTCTTTACCCTCGCCAAAATACAGCTTATATTTTAAGACACTGACCATGTATTCTCTATTTATTCATGAATGTACAGGAACTAATATAAAGCCATTAATTACATAGAAAATATTTATATTATACAATGTATTGATATTGATATGGATATAGAGGCTACAAGCCTGCGTCCATTATTTATGCTTATAAAATGCTAATAAATCACATTTATCTATTACTCTCACCAGAGACATATATATCTCTGCTCTCACACCACATTTATCTATTACTCTCACATCACATTTATCTATTACTATCACACCACATTTATCTATTACTATCACACCACATTTATCTATTACTCTCACATCACATTTATCTATTACTATCACACCACATTTATCTATCACTCTCTCATCACATTTATCTATCACTCTCACACCACATTTACCTATTACTCTCGCATCACATTTATCTATTACTCTCACACCACATTTATCTATTACTCTCACATCACATTTATCTATTACTCTCACATCACATTTATCTATTACTATCACATCACATTTATCTATCACTCTCACATCACATTTATCTATATTTATCTATTACTCTCACATCACATTTATCTATCACTCTCACATCACATTTATCTATCACTCTCACATCACATTTATCTATTTCTCACATCACATTTATCTATTACTATCACATCACATTTATCTATTACTCTCACATCACATTTATCTATCACTCTCACATCACATTTATCTATTACTCTCACATCACATTTATCTATCACTCTCACATCACATTTATCTATCACTCTCACATCACATTTATCTATCACTCTCACATCACATGACGTTTTATGTTAATGAAAAAGGATGATGCTCTTTTGCCCTGAAATATCAAGGAAAAGTAAAAATGGCCTGAATCAGTTACCATATATTGAGAGATGTCAGTATGTACAATGTTTATAACTGTTTACTTCATAGATCATAGATTATATCGACACATTATATAGTTTATCTATAAATAGGGTTACACCATCATCAATTTAGTTCCCCTTACGGAGACGAGTGTTACAGGGTAGTAGACAAGATATCTATTAGGTTGAAATCACGTTATCAAGATATGAATTATATATAAATTTGATTTTTCTCAGCTTCATTATGATTTTAGATTTCAATAAAATATATGCTACATACTTTGTGATTCTGAAGACTAGTTGAGTGAGTCTGCTAGACGGCACCAGCTTCACAATGATTTCAAATCTTAATAAAATATTTAACATGCATGCATTGAAGGACAAGGGGAGTGAACTCGGGAGTGAAAAAGCCCAAGGCACACGTAAGCTTTCCATAACTTGTTCGTAATTCAGCTAGATTACCCAGAGACCTATGCTAGAAGGGTAATAGTAACAATATGTCTCTGATTCGCCCAGGCCATATCAAATACATGTATGTTATAAAAGTAATTAGCAATTTGAGATTTTTTTTATGTTACATTTTTGTGCGAAAAAAAAATTGATTCAACGTTGCTGTGGTATCTAATTTTTTACTGCTTTTCCCAAAAAATAAATGAATATATAAATAAATGAATAGATAAATAAACAACAACTCCAAATGGTAGCAATCAGATAGAGCACGTTGGAATTCAGCAGGGAGTTACAAAGAAACATACAGTTGATTTTTTCAAAATGGATTTAATAGTCTGTGTAATTTGAAATGCCTATTAGTTTAGCGATATATCGTGCTCGAACTGGTGTATTTAACAACTGTGTACAGTCTGCAAACTATGCGATTTTTGTGACCGTCCTTGACATACTATGTGTAAGGCTATTACTACTATTTATATACCTGTAATTATCTTATGTCAGTCATTGCATCTCTTCACTTTATAAATGTTGCAATTATAAATCATCTTATCACATTTTCTATTTTTCAGTAGACGTTCTGAGTATTATTTCTATATATTTTGTTCTGATTCACTGGCTCTTATCATTATCTGGTGACATTGAATCAAATCCTGGTCCTTCTTCCATTAGTTTATCAGATTCATCCTTGATTTCAAATATTAGTGATCTGTCTGTTTCTGACAGTAACTATTCATTTGTCCATCTTAATGTTCAAAGTCTCAAACAAAAGCTTGATGTACTGTATACTGAACTAAACAAATACTATATTATCCTTCACCAAGACATGGTTAAATAAAAACGATATTTCCCCGGAACTTAGCATGCCTGGTTATTCTGACCCATTCTGTTATTGCAGGCCCGATCGTATTGGTGGTGGTATATATCTGTATATGTTAAAGATTATATATCTGCGAAAAGACGTCATGACCTAGAGCTGCCAACCATATAATGTGTAATAGGGTGGGTCCGCCCTGACCGACCGTTCCGGGCCAGCATCGGCGAGACAAAACCAAGTGATCGTATAGTGTTTAAATTACCAAATCTACCGACACTGACCAGAGGACATGTCCGGCGAACCACCCCTGCTGTTACAGTCAGCTTCAATCCTAACCCAAGTCCCTCGGATGTGGAGGAGTTTACAAGTCACAAACCAATCAACACTTTGTATAACGTTAACTAAGATTTATTTAAGTAAACATATTAAAAGATACAGGTAGAGTATGTACATATGTAGAGTAGACAGATAGTACTGTAAATGGTTAGAAATCATTGCCCCAGTAGCCTCCCACGTGGTAACAAATGAGCCTAATCTAGAGCACTAATAAACCCAGCCAACAACGCCCTACCAGTATCCCCCGACTATCCCTAACGTTACCTACCCCCTATCGTCCCCTAACATAGGTGTGCTGTTGTCAGCACATGTGTGGCACTGGTGTTCAGCACCTTGTGGCAACGTTGTCGAAGCCTGGTTTGTGGAGAGGGTATCCTCTCCTGAGGTGTTGGCCGGGTATCCGGCCATGCATGTCCCCGATTATCACTGTGCAGCCCCTTTTATACCCCAGCCCCCTGGTCCTACATGCAACCTGCATCCCTGCATCGCATACCCGTTCTGATTGGCCAAATCTACGGCATATGCGTAGTGAGGTCGGAACCTCTTCCGGCAACTCACCAAGATCCGGTCGTCTCCAAAGTAAACACCCCTGTAAACTTAGACAGCACCGGTGATAGCGACTAATACACAACCGGAAGTATACGCGGAATGTATAGCCCTACCGTACCGTTTGGTTGCAATTAAAGGATATTACTATTAAAGGGACCCACAGTGATAAAGGTATAACAACTGATACTGATAAGTAATAGTAAGGTCAAAGTGACCTGTTCTCCCACAAATGTATATGGATAGAAATAGTTCTTGGTTCAGAGAAATGTTTATATGACACTTTCTACAGACCTCTAAATTCTCCTGTTATCACTTGGACCTATATCTCTCAGTCTATTGAATATGCTTTTAACACAGGTTTATCTAATATTGTAATTACATGCGATTTTAATGCTAACTTACTAGTTGAAAACCAGTCTTCTCACTTACGTGATATGCTTATTTTAATTAACTTGTCACAATTAGTAGAATCTGCAACATTTTATACTGAAGCTTCGTCTTCACTGTTAGATATAGTTTGTGCCAGTGATATCAATGTTATTAATAAATGCATAGTTGGAGAAAGTTTTCTTGACCAACCTGTCAGATATCATTGTCCTACTTACGGTACTTTTAACGTCACAAAGCCGGCGAAGCACACTTTTAAGCGTAAAGTTTGGCTCTTTGATTATGGTGATTATAATGTATTTAAAGATAAACTGAAACATATTAATTGGAACGCATTGATTAATGTTAACGATATAAATGTTTCGGTTAAGAATTTTACAGACACATTGCTTCACATCGCAAAAACTTGTATCCGCAATAAAAATATTACTGTCAAATCTAACGAGCCTCCGTGGATGTCTAATGAAATTCGAAGACTGATTAGAAAACGGAAAACAAAAAAGCCAAACATACACTTATCAATTAGGCTAAATTCCGTCTAATTCGTAATAAATGCATTAACACTATTAAACATGCAAAAACCGCATACATTAACAATCTCTGTGGTACACTCAAGAAACCATCTAATCTCAATGTGAGGAAGTGGTGGAAAACTGTATACTCATTATTGCCAAATTATAGAAAATCCCCGATACCACCACTTCTTCACAATGACACTGTAGTTTCAGATGATTTCGAAAAAGCTTCCTTGTTCAACGATTTTTTGTGTGCCCAGTCAACTATTGATGACTCAAACGCTGAACTTCCAAACATTAATTACGAATGTAACCACACTCTTTCTAATATACATATCACTGCTACTGATGTAAAAGACGCTATATTAAATCTAGACTGTTCTAAAGCCATTGGCCCCGACCTTGTGAATCCTCGATTGCTTAAAGAATCTGTTGATATTATATGTAAGCCCTTAAGCACACTGTTTAACCTATGTCCAACAGAATGGAAATCTGCTAATGTAACCCCTGTACATAAAAACAGAAAATAAGTCTATCTTAACAAACTATAGACCGATCTCCTTATTATCTGTTGTTGGAAAATTAATGGAACGATGCATTTTTAAATATGTTTACAATTTTTTGCATGCCCACTCGCTACTTTCTCCTCACCAATCTGGATTTAGACACGGCGACTCACCCGTTAATCAACTTCTTGCTACAACTCATGATATTTACTCTGCTTTAGACCATGGTAAAGAAATACGAATGGTCTTTTGTGATATTAGCAAAGCTTTTGACCGCGTTTGGCATAAGGGACTACTAAGTCAGCTTTCAGGTTTTGGAATTCGAGGTTCACTTCTAAAATGGTTCGAAAATTATCTCTACAATCGTAAACAAAGAGTTGTTATCGACGGAAAATTTTCTAATTGGTCTGAAATTAAGGCCGGGGTTCCCCAAGGCTCGATACTGGGCCCGTTTTTGTTTCTTTTATTTATAAATGACATTGTGAAAGACATACCAGCTAATATAAAATTATTCGCAGATGACACCTCTTTGTATGTCATTATCGACTCACCTAGGATAAGTGCAGTCGATTTGAATTTCGATCTTCGTAAAATTCATGAATGGTCATTGAATTGGTTGGTTAACTTCAATACTACTAAAACAGAAACCTTATTAATATCCAAAAAGACTAATTCCCCGACCTATTTTTGAATATGGGAACATTGTTTGGGATAACCTTACAAAAACTCAGTCTGACATGCTAGAAAATCTCCAATTAGAGGCAGTGCGTATAGTTACTGGCGGAACTAAACTCACAAGTCGGGTAAAACTTCATCTTGAAACAGGCTGGTTTCCCTTAGAGCAATGACGTAAACACCACAAAATAATTCATTTCCATAAAATGGTTCACGGTCTCCTTCCTCAGTATCTACAAGAAATTCTTCCTCGACGTAATAATAGCATCCATGATCACAATACTCGTGTTGGAAATAACTTTCGCCCTCCTGCTTGTCGCACAAGTCTTTACATGAAATCCTTCCTGCCATCTGTAATCCCTTTGTGGAATTCCTTGCCAGATGCAATCAAAAGTGATCCGTCCATAACTAAATTGAAAAGTCACTTGAATAAACCACGCCACAAAGTTCCACATTACTTCCTTAGCGGTAATAGACTGGGTCAGATTCACCATGCTAGATTAAGGATGGAGTACAGTCCACTAAAATTTTATCTATTTTATAAAAATCTTATAGATAGTCCTCTATGCATGTGTAATCATGAAGATGAGACCAACGAACATTTCTTATTACGTTGTCCACTTTTCGCGCAGTTTCGCTTACGTTGTTCTAGTGCTCTAAACTATCCCTTATCAACTGAAATACTACTCTTCGGTGATAACGAACTCACGTATGATGAAAATCTTTTGATTTTTTCCAGTGTTCAAGAATTCATAATTATTTCTAAAAGATTTGAATGATTGTTTTTATCTTTTTATTCTTTATTGTTTGTCAAGTACACAGCTGTGACAGCAGGTTGTATATCTCATGTCATGGCATAAAATTCCTCTCTAATCTTTTTCTTCTGGTCTTTTCATCTCTCCTCTTTCCGAATTTCCCCATTTTCCATCTATACAAGTACAGTCTATTACATTGCTCACTTACGTATTCTCCCACTTGCTGCCGTTTACTCAATGTGTCATAAAAGGAAACGGATTAACATAAGTCTTATACTTGTTTCCGAATCCTATTCACATTATGATTGTATGATTGTGTATTGTATATGTATGAATTGAATGAATAAAATAACGTTTATCTTAATTTGAAAGTAAAAGATTGACCGATATTTATCAAGAAGGCGGTATCAGAAATGGACATTGGCATTAAGATACAGGAATGAAATCTTACAGAAAGCGGGAGACTTCAGAGAAATCAACACCTAAGTCATGCCAAGCAACAGGAGTGAGAAACGAAAAAAAGAGAAAAGAATAAAAGAAAAAAAAAAGGGGGAACCGTCTCTTCTTCACTTACCAAACAAAGATTACAATATCATAATATTACCCACAAAGATTATGATATCATAATATTATAATATTACCGACAAAGATAATGATATTATAATATTATAATATTACCGACAAAGATTATGATATCATAAAATTACCCACAAAGAATATGATATTATAATATTATAATATTACCGACAAAGATTATGATATTATAATATTACCGACAAAGGTTATGATATTATAACATTATAATATTACCGACAAAGATCATAATATTATAATATTACCGACAAAGATTATGATATTATGATATTACCGACAGAGGTTATGATATTATAACATTATAATACTACCGACAAAGATCATAATATTATAATATTACCGACAAAGATTATGATATTATAATATTACCGACAAAGGTTATGATATTATAACATTATAATATTACCGACAAAGATTATAACATTATAATATTACCGACAAAGATTATAATATTATAATATTACCGACAAAGATCATAATATTATAATATTGCCGACAAAGATTATAATATTATAATATTGCCGACAAAGATTATAATATTATAATATTACCGACAAAGATTATGATATCATAATATTATAATATTACCGACAAAGATTATAATATTATAATATTGCCGACAAAGATTATAATATTATAATATTACCGACAAAGATCATAATATTATAATATTGCCGACAAAGATTATAATATTATAATATTACCGACAAAGATCATAATATTATAATATTACCGACAAAGATTATAATATTATAATATTACCGACAAAGAATATAATATCTACAATCTTTGTCGGTAACTGAAGAAAAGATAAAACACCTCTGGTTAGCATTTGTTTCAGTTTTATTTATTTATCGTTTCTTATTTATTTTCAGGCACATTTGCCATGACAGCTTTTATTAGAACAAGTATCTATTTTTTTTAGAAATTTAATTCCATTTCTTACTTAGCATTCAGATCCAATTTATGAATGAACTCCCTGTCGATGTAGCTTTTCCAATTTAGAGAAGAGTACCGCAGGGTTAAAGGTTAAGTGATATGTCTGACGATATACTGAATTTTATTAGTTGATTAGATTTAGTAACATAGCAACATAATTCAAGTTAAATTATCTATTAAGCTTTGAGCTTCAAATCAAATCAATATGTCACTTTAAGCTTTGAGCTTCAATTCAAATTAATATGGCACTTGTAGTTTTGAGCTTCAATTCAAATTAATATGGCACTTTTAGTTTTGAGTTTCAAATCAAATCAATATGCCACTTAAGCTTCAAATCAAATTAATATGCCACTTTAAGCTATGGACATCAAATCAAATTAATATGGCACTTTAAGCTTTGAGCTTCAAATCAAATCAACATGACACTTTAAGCTATGGGCATCAATTCAAATTAATATGGCACTTGTAGTTTTGAGCATCAATTCAAATTAATATGGCACTTTTAGTTTTGAGTTTCAAATCAAATCAATATGCCACTTAAGCTTCAAATCAAATTAATATGCCACTTTAAGCTATGGACATCAAATCAAATTAATATGGCACTTTAAGCTTTGAGCTTCAAATCAAATCAACATGACACTTTAAGCTATGGGCATCAATTCAAATTAATATGGCACTTTAAGCTTTGAGCTTCAAATCAAATTATTGCGACACTTTAAGCTTTGAGCTTCAAATCAAATCAGTATGACACTTTAAGCTTTGAGCTTCAAATAAAATCAATATGACACTTTAAGCTTTGAGCTTCAACTCAAATGCAGACGCCTGTACAGATACATACCTCAGCCTCCCAAAACATGCATAGATTTACAGATACACACATGTATATATCGCCCACGGAGATGCCGTCCTTAAATGACCTCAGCCGTTGATAGGACGATTAAAAAATCAAAACGAAGCCAAACTAACAATATGCAGTTGAGGTTACTTAAAATAGATGTACCGGTTATTCTTTTTTAACCAGTAATTTGTGGTAATTGTTAATTTTCCAAACTTTTAAAACATCAAAGTAATGAATGCAAAACGTAATTTAGCCATCAGCATTCTCGTCATATCATACTTTTTTTTTTCATCGTCGTCGTCGTCGTTTGTGTGAAGAAATTATTTGATTTCAAGTTGCTGGTGGTATATATAGAGTTAACAGCATTTATATGAAAAAATAGAAACATGATTCGGATATGTATAATACAATTAGTATGATTTTTCTTTCTTTAATTTTCCTCGATAAGTTAATTATACAGTTTCTTTAAAACTGTATTTGTGAAATGAAAATGATAATAAATCGGGGTTATTGAGATACAAAAATAAAACAAAAAACAGAAGTATGATGTTTTGAATGAGCCGCGAGTTACCTCTCTTCCATTATCATTTTAAAAGGGATACGGTTGTAGTTTTTTTGCGTTAAATAAAGATGAAGATTTGATTAAAGGAATTCTAATCTAAGTTTAATACTAGTTAATGATAATTGTTTATTATGGTGAACTAGTATCCAAAACAGCAAGTGTCTAATACTCCATTAATAGGGAGAAATTGACCTCAGGGTCAATTACATGGTCAGGTGTTATCTTTGACCACCAGAGTCTGGTGATCCCTGCCAGTACCGTATCAGACAGCTAAATTGAGTTACAGCGGATGTCAAGTGTCCAATGCTGATGTGGCCGGACCCTTATCACAGTACCTCATTAGCTGGCATCCCATCCATGTCATTTTAATCATTATAATTGCTATGTATGTTTAGACTGGGTGAACAGGCCCTGATAGAGTCAGTCCTGGTGTGGCCTTGGAAGGGGTAACGTGTAAGCTCGATACTCAGGCCATACGTGTTACCAATGTCTGTAGAATACTTATTACTAATACTCAACATTTATACTTAGAACAGTTGTTGCTGGTTGTTTATTAATTTAAGTGCAGCATAGAGGGTAACATATTCCATTTGAATTATTAACTTCTATTTCATTTACATAGTGATATCTGATAATGACGTTTGTTATATCAACAGTTATACACTGTATTAAACCAATCATAACCTTAGATTTCGTCGTCAGGAAACGGAGAATTTAGCCAACAAATAATTAAAAATACGCTTTATAAAGCGATATTCTAGCCTCTACCGTCAACTTTGCTGTTTCTATACATATTAACAAAAAAAAAAAAAAACCAACAAAAAAAGCCAACATGTTTTCCCCCCGAACGTATGATGGAAAGGCCCGAGTTGTTTTCTGATTGGGCTTGTGGCTTTAATACTTCAATATGCTTTAGTATATGTCTATTAGTTCAGTGTAGCACAATCGTGAATGGCAGCTATGGCAATGACACACTTTTAGTGACCTTTCCGCGGCGCTTAAGTTTGATATTTCCCCCGTAACTGCCCTAGAAGTGAAGTATAGTATGTACCATTGATTGTTTGTCCCTTCTGGAGATAATCTTTCATCAGAATACAATCTACATCCCAGAAAACCGAGGCCATAACCTTCCTAGCTGATGGAACAGCCTTTGCCTTCTTCCATTGTTTTGATTGTTGTTTAGCCTTTGGGGTAAAATGATGTTTCATCTATAGTGGCAAATCTGTGAAGAAATTTGGCAGGATCTTCCACAAAAAGGTTACGATTAGCACGCGATGAAGTGGACCGGTGTGCTTCTGATCAACTGTCAGAAGTCTTGGTACCCATCGGGCCGAAAGCTTTCTCATTGCTAAATGGAATGCACTCTTTCATCTGAAATGCCAACTCTACCGGCTATATATCGTTCTGTGACCCGTCTGTCAGTAATAACAATATCATGAACTTTTATTGACCATTTCTGGGGTTGCAGTATAGACAGGCCTTCCAGACGGCCATCCTCAAGGCTCTGTCGACCACGCTCCACCACCCACCTTTTCACTGTCGCATATGAAGGGGCATCTTTCCCTCGTACTGCTACCATATCATTATAGATATCCTTAAGTGTTAAACTTGTTCATACATATATTGGAACACCCGATTTTGTTCATCTTGCTTACTTTATAGTGCTACCTCGTCGACATATGTGTTTTTAAATCGATTGAAGTGAGGTGGGGTGCTGTTTCCCTCGTGGCGGGGTTGCCAACCTTGTGATTTCCATAGTAAGCGTTACTACTGCTATCTTTTTTCTTTCTTTTTTTAATTCACATTTTCTATGCAAGAGCTTGTGGCGCTGATCAGTGACCTTCATGCTTTTTGCGAACTCTTTACTCATGATGTTTAAAAAGTCATTATCTCCAGTGGATTATGCTATATTGTCATCATTACTTGTGTAAAAGTTTATGTCTCGATCAAGAGCATTTAGGACTAATTGTCTGTGACGTCTTTCTGTAGCGTGTTTAACCGTTTATCGACCTTTTGACGTAGATCGGTGACTTCCTGGTTCTGTACCAGATTTTGAAGTTGTTCGTCAAAACCATTCGCTAAATAATTCATGGTCTCTGTTCATTTCTGACAACTTCGCTTAACAGCTTATATAATGTAGTTTTTTGTGTAATGAAGCGAATTTGTGTTGCTTCAACATACAAAGTCATTCTTTTGATTCATATTTCTGTTAGAACAAGAGCAAAGTTTTTGATTGTATCACTACAGAAAGGTGTTTTAATTCTCGCTCAAATCACCCCCTCCTCCGTCGCTCTGTCCACTAACTCCCTTTCTATCCACTCCATATCCTTCTCCCAAAACACCTCCTCCACGCCTTCTCTCAATTCACCCCGTCCCCAATCTCACCTCAACCTCTGCCCACCCCCTCCAAATCACACAACCCTTCGTTCCTCTGTCAATTCACCCCTCCCCGTTCTTCTCCCAATTCATTTTCCTGTATAGGTCCTCTCCTAATTTACACCCCATTCGTCTTTAAATCAACAACCTCTCTTGGTCCTTTCTCAATTCAGCCTTCTCGTGTTCTTTTCTCGATTTAAGCCCTACGCTGTCCTTCTATCAATTCATCTCTCCCCCATGCTTATCCTAATTCATCCCTCCCCTATCAACGTATGGAGTCACGCTTCGCCCAATTTACTTGATTCACTGGGAGAAATATATCTGTAACAAACTTTGGCGACAGATTGGTCAGGGCTGATCGTGTGAGAAGAAACTTAGCTGTAACAGCCGACAGAACACTGTTTGTGATACGAAACCTAGCAATGGGCGGGGTCATGTAGGTAATATACCAGTAACTAAGGCCGGCAGAACACTGACAATAGTCGACGAGACGAAACCTAGCAATGGGCGGGGTCATGTAGGCGATCTACCAGTAACTAAGGCCAACACTGACAATAGTCAACGAGACGAAATCTAGCAATGGGCGGGGTCATGTAGGTAATATACCAGTAACTAACTAAGGCCAACAGAACAATAGAAATTGTCGTTGAGAAAAAACCTAGCAATAAGTTATGAAGACGATACAATTGTAACTATGGTAGACAGAACGCTGTCGGTGAGATGACACCTAGCAATAGGCGTGGCCATGTAGGTGAGAAACCAGTAACTACTTCCGGCCTACAGGACACTGACAGAAGTCGATGAGCGAAATTTAGCAGTAGGCGGTGTCCTGTCGGTGGTAAACCAGTAACTAATCAGTTGGTTTGTATATTGTCCATTCGTCCAGTTTACGACAACTCTAACACTCGAAATGATAGAATATGTCACAGAAGTTATTCGAGATTGTCCGATCTTCAGTTTGTTGCCATATTTGAATTTTCCATTATTTGTTCATATTGGCCTCCTTGTTGTAGATTTCACATCACATGGATTATAGTTGAAGCTGAATCACTGAAACACATATCATAAGTTATGTATTCTTCAGGTCCATGTGCCCAATACACCTTACAATATCTCAATAATTCATATAAAACAACCCCAAGAATGCTAACGATTAGCACAGAAAATCAATATAATATATATAAAATCGGTAGGACACAACGACATCTAGGTGATCGTGGGAATGTGACACCGAAGTAGTTACAGCGTATAGGTCCTCTATGTATTAATACTTGTATCATTAATTATTATATTAATAATCAACTGTAAATCTAATTTCT
>NW_022983053.1:0-27028 GCF_902652985.1 Pecten maximus
TAATAACTATATCTCTAATTTTCTAATCATATAATTTTTATAATGTTCCCATTGCATCTGAGTTGACTTGGCAATGCAAAAACAAATCACATTCAGCCGTTTTTTGTTTTGTTTTTTGTTTTGTTTTGTTTTGTTTTGTTGTTGTTGTTGTTGGTGTTGTTGTTGTTGTTTTTGCATTGTTTTCATTCTTTTTTACGTCATACAGTAATTGAAGCTTAAGTCAACAGTCGCAATTATGAACCTACATTGCACATCGATATGTTTAGGCATATATTTCTGAGTTCAACAGAAAGCAGGGTTTCTCCGCGTGAAAATATATATAAACTGCAAGAATACGCCCAGACATTGTGGCGGGTTTTTGTCTAAATGTATATTGACATTAAATCTATTCGTTTTATCGTCTTCATCATTTACAGAGGTAATGCCTCTCTTTACGGAGCTTCTGATCAGTCAAGAAAACATGAATTGGACATCTGCTGAAGAATACTGTGAGGAAAGGAATGGCCGTCTGATCGTTCTAGATAGTCAGGAAAAGTGGGACTACTTTACGTCTCACGATCAATATAAGGGCAAACCTTTGTAAGTATCATTCATCAAAGAGAATAATATGGCAATTAAGGGTGTGTATGAGCATGTAAATGTGTGTGTTTGTGGTGGGTTTTTTTGTTTTGTTTTTTTTTTCGGGGGGGGGGGGGGGGGGGGGGGGTCAAGGTTTTTTATTGGAAAATATAAATATATGACGACAGATGACAAGGTAGCATTGGAAACCATAAATATATGAGGGAAAGTGTTAAGATACTTATGACAATTAAAAAAATGTAAAAACAGATGCCAAGGAAACGCAAATAAATATAATCATTTCAGAACAGTTGACAAGGAAAACACAGACGAATATAATCATGTCAGAACAGTTGTCAAAGCAACACAGACGAATATAATCATGTCAGAATAGTTGACATGGAAACACAGTTAAATATAACCATGTCAGAACAGTTGTCAAGGAAACACAGACAAAAATAATCATGTCAGAACAGTTGTCAAAGCAACACAGACGAACAGAATCATGTCAGAACAGTTGTCAAGGAAAGTTCCGAAAGAAGAGACTAAATATAAAGTATGGTTGCCGAGTGGTCAAGGTGTCCCGACACTTTTTCTCTAGACCTCCACCTCTGGGTTGTGGGCTCAAAAACCATGTGGGTTAATTGCCAGGTACTGACCGAAGACCGGTGGTTTTTCACCGGGTACTCCGGCTTTCCTCCACCTCGAAAACCCGGCACATCCTTAAATGACACTGGCTGTTAATAGAACGTTAAACAAAATAAACCAATTATCCAAAATCAACATAAGATGAGGCAAATTAGTTCATATAAATCACTGCTGCAACAGGATATGAGGATATCACTGAAAAAAAGGCATTGACCGTGTTGCAATGTTGGACTACCACAGTAACTAGAGAAAGCCCATTGTAATTCATTGTCTAAGTACCATGATGTATATGTTATCAGAGATAGACCATCACAAGAGCTAGAGGAACCACATTGTTATCATTGTTTATGATTATTTCACTTTATCATTTTGGATGTTAAACGATTATGCAATCCCCGCAAGAGTAATTAGCTATACAGTATCTAGGCGAGACTCTCACAGTTCAATGATGCAGTGTCTGTATCTAAATAATGAAAGATTACATGTTTACTGAGATAATTATATCGGTGATGTTGGCTTAGTTATTGTCTTTAAGGGAAGATAACATTTACTGGATTGGCATGAGATTCAATGACTCCATTAAGTGTGACCAGACTAAGGACTATCCTCCATGGATGTATACCGGCTGGGGTAGATGGACAAATACTAAAAATGAACCTAACTGGTGCCCTCGTCAGCAATGTGTCAGAATGGAACTTAATTTGATGCGTACGACTGTGTGTACTAAAACACATCAAGTTCTATGTGAAAGAGGTAATTGTTTTGTTATCATCACATGCTGAAACCCGTGTTAACTAATTCATATAGGGCCGCGGTGGCCGAGTGGATAAGGTGTCCAGACACTTTATCACTAGCCCTCCACCTCTTGGTTGCGATTTCGAAACCTACTTGGGGCAGTTGCCTGGTACCTAGGCCGGTGGTTTTTCTCCGTGTACTCCGGCTTTCCTCCACCTCCAAAACCTGGCACGTCCTTAAATGACCCTGGCTGTTTATAGGACGTTTAACAAAACGAACCAAACCACTAATAGTGCCATAATAATTTAACTCTGTAAAAATTCAATATAATTGTATTCCCATTCTCCAGGTATGGCTATCTCGTTATCTCGTCATTGGTGTATATCAGTATTGAACGTTACGTATTATTCATGATGATTTAGTTAAAATGGTTGCAACATGGAAAATCGTATAAACAGATAAAGTGGTCGTTCACATCAAATAAAACGATCGACTATGACATTAAAGAATTGTGACAACAACCCTAGAATCAATTGAAATAAAAGTGGAAACCATAGTAAAGTATATGTATTAATTGGCAGATGGCAGAAGTTAAATCACCTTTAGCAAACCAGAACAACACGCTCCCTCTCCCTCGCTTTTAGCTATGACATCAGCCCCTGAAGTAAATGATACCAGATCTACGGATTCATCCACCCATTCAAGCATATCAGAACCTGAAACATCATTTACTATTTCTATTGCGACATCTAGGACGGAAGCGGATATGACGTCATATGATCCAATAGCATCTGCAATGTCAGCAATATCAACCACAGCGGCTCTGGTCACGTCTGAAGTAGAAAACCACACATGCCGTAAATGCTGCTCCTCTCGGGAATTAGATTCACGAAAACTTGATGAATACGAACTTGATGAGAGTCTTCTCATATTAAGGGCCCAATTGGCAGTAAACAAAACCGGGTTATCCGTCTACGGGCGTAAACTCATCAGTGTGTATGACTCCCGACCCAGTAGTGTAGCCATGGGAGGTGTAGCTGGTACGATTCTTGTAACGGTTATCGGAATGATAGTTGTACCTGACGTTTTGGCTCTGGGGAAGTTCGTGCGTAAACGTTATTCGACTCAACACAAAACGTTGGTCGTATAATCTGACATCGACCAATTTACTTTTTGTGTCTGAAATTATTAACAAATTAAAACCAAAACCAAAAAATAACACAAACAAACCAACTTGCTTTGTCAGACCTGATCCCTATTTTAATTTTACTTACTTTTCTCCTTTAAACCCAAAGAAGTGGAGGAAAATGTTGAATGAAAAATAGAGTGATCAGTATTACGGCACGGTTCATTGGTGATCTACTGATTTACATGATTATTTAATATAATTAATGATACAAGTATTAATACATACAGGACCTATACGCTGTAACTACTTCGGTGTCACATTCCCACGATCACCTAAATGTCGTTACGTCCTACCGATTTTATTTATATTATATTGATTTTATATATATTATATTGATTTTATATATATTATACCGATTTTATAAATATTATATTGATTTTATATATATTATACCGATTTTATATATATTATATTGATTTTATATATATTATATCGATTTTATATATATTATATCGATTTTCTGTGCTAATCGTTAATATTCTTGAGGTTGTTTTATATGAATTATTGAGATATTGTAAGGTGTATTGGGCACATGGACCTGAAGAATACATAACTAATGATATGTGTTACAGTGATTCAGCTTCAACTATAATCCTTGTGATGTGAAATCTACAACAAGGAGGCCAATATGAACAAATAATTAAAAATTTAAATATGGCAACAAACTGAAGATCGGGCTCCTCTGACATATTCTATTATTTTGGGTGTAAGGGTTGTCAAAAACTGATGGATGGACGGATGGACAAGATACAAACTAACTAATTAGTTAGATACTGGTTTACCACCGTCATGACACCGCCTACTGCTAAATTTCGCTCATCGACTTCTGTAAATGATATGTAGGCCTGAGGTAGCTACTGGGTCCTCACCCACATTGCCACGTCTATTGCTAGGTATTCTCCTAGTCCAGTAGCTAGTTTTTCTGGCTGTGCGGTTGAGCGTCATGCCTTAAGTAGCAGCGAACGGGTCTGGTATCCTGTGGGTGCACTTGGACAGCATGAGAAGCATGATGTTCCTGGAGACTTGTTGGTGACTTGGGGTCTGGTCATGAGGCGGCACCGCTATAACAACAAGACAGACAGTTGTGTTTGCTGAGGATGTCAGGTTGAGCCCATGGAAGGTTCGGGACGAAGCTTATAGGCGAAAGGGGTAATGTGATGGTTCATGGATATGGGTACTAAAAAGTATTTCAGCATATTCCAATAGCTAGTTTTTGTAGGTGTGCTGTTGCTTGTCCTGTCTGTGTACCGAAGTTAAGCAACGTCGAGCATAGTCAGCTCTTGGATGGGTGACCGATCTGTTGCTCCCCCTGTGCACGTTGCACATGTATCATAGACATGAAGAAAAACATTACTTTTAATGAACGTGAATAATAATTTTAAAAAATCACCAATAAACGATTTGATATCAACAGGAAGTATTAAGTCCTTACTCTACATATGCTTAGCTTGAATTTCATTAGGTCCTTGTGATCTTCTTTTGTATCAATTGACATTGGATAACGATAATTGACATCAGTGATCAGCAATAGATGCTGAATTCTAAAATTAGGTCTCTATACCTGCTTTTCGAAACAAATACTACAGTATATAGTGAAAATCAACATTTCAGATGAACAATAAATGCTTAATTTGCTTTTGGCAAAATTAGGGCACTGTGACTTTTTTCTTATCAATTGCCTTAGGAAAATGGAAATCGATATCTGGTACGAGGAATAGATACTGAGCTTTTATTTTATAAAATAGATGGTACATGTCTACATCGTGACTGGGACAATGATATCGTACAGGGTACATGTCTACATCGTGTTGGGTACCGTGATATTGTACAAGGTACATGTCTACATCGTGACTGGGACAATGATATCGTACAGGGTACATGTCTACATCGTGACGGGTTCAGTGACATTGTACAAGGTACATGTCTACATCGTGACGGGTTCAGTGACATTGTACAAGGTACATGTGTACATCGTGTTGGGTACAATGATATTGTACAAGGTACATGTGTACTGTACATCGTGACGGGTACAATGATATCATACAGGGTACATGTGTACATCGTTCCGGGTTCAATGTTATCATACAGGGTACATGTGTACATCGTTCCGGGTTCAATGTTATCATACAGGGTACATGTGTACATCGTTCCGGGTTCAATGTTATCATACAGGGTACATGTGTACATCGTTCCGGGTTCAATGTTATCATACAGGGTACATGTGTACATCGTTCCGGGTTCAATGTTATCTGCATTATTGATTTAATGAAGCATGAGGAACATTCTCTATGAATAATATTTTGAAAATGAGGGTATAAAATGGAACCAAAATTCATTCAGTGGTAGCGAGCCAATGATATTGTTCAGCAGGTTGTAATTTCTGTTCGGGAATTTTTGGATTGAATGAAGTACCCCGATAGGTTGTTATGAAGAGTCTCATATTTAAAGATGAATAAACAGTACATGTAAACGCCTTTAAATCGATAAGGAACTCGACCTACTCAATATCTAAGTACGAAATGTTTGGTTTAATCGTTAATTGTTCTTGCGGAAAGATTAAATCTCTGTTTCTATGTTATATATGGTAAATGTACTTAAACAATTTCGAATAAAAACTAAGGTTCAATGATAAAATATTTACGATAGTCGAGTTTATATGTCGAATTCAGTTCTGTACCGTTATCATAGACCCCTGGACGTCACTACCAATAGATGTCGTTATGTTGATGACATAGTACACAGCCTCTGTACGGTAATTATAGACACCTGGACGGGACTACCAATACATGTCGTGGGGTTGATGACATAGTACACAGCCTCTGTACGGTAATTATAGACACCTGGACGTCGCTACCAATAGATCTCTGTATTGATGACATAGTACACAGCCTCTGTACGGTAATTAAAGACTCCTGGACGTCGCTACCAATAGATATCTGTATTGATGACATAGTACACAGCCTCTGTACGGTAATTATAGACACCTGGACGTCACTACCAATACATGTCGTGGTGTCGATGACATAGTACACAGTCTCTGTACGGTAATTATAGACCCCTGTACGTCACTACCACTACATGTCGTGTTGTTGATGACATAGTACACAGCCTCTGTACCATACTTATAGACACCTGTACGGGACTTCCAATGGATGCCGTGGTGTTGATGACGTTATGGGCGTTCCTTTCGCGAGGTAAGACAATTAAAGTTCACTGGTGTCTGTTGACATTAAAAACGCACTCCGATGTCACAGATGGTGATATCTCCATATTAATGTAACTTTTTGATTTCCTATTTTTATATCTTTTTTAAAATAAGAGAAAGAAAATTCCCAGACAAACGTTACTTAAAGGAAAACGCATGAAGAATACAAAACATTCAAAAATGCGTTTAGTAATATGTATATTGTGAAATCTTAGAAATATAGAAATAAAGAACCATGAGTCTGTATTAATATCATGTGTCATTTTTATATTAGAGGGAATATGTCTCTTCCCGGACCTGATTGTTAGTCCAGAACAGTTGACTTGGACAGCTGCAGAAGAATATTGTAAGGACAGAAATGGCCGCCTCATTGTTCTAGATAGTCAGGAAAAGTGGAATTACTTAACGGCTCACGACCAATATCAGAAAGATCGATTGTAAGTATAACAAAATCTAGCAAATCTGAGCAAAGTAGGAGGACGGATTTCGAGACAAACAGTTTAACTCTTGAGTTTGGAGCCTTGACTTTTAAATAGTTTGTAATGAAAGTGTGGTTAATTAACCCATATATAACATATTTCCGTGATATTATACACAATTCCTATAAGTTTGAAGATAACTAGAATGTTGTTTTATATCTTTTGTCAAACGGGTGTCCCTACTGCATGATGTAAACATCTGTGAGCATTACTACGCGGCTATGTTGAAGCACGTATTTAAAGCATGCTTTCCAAATGTAAGCAAACTGTTGAAACGATTTTACTTAAAGCTAACAGTGCAAGTTAAAACGCATCCAATTAAGATTTTTAAAAAACATACATGTACAGATTTCCAAAAATCGTTTCCGAGACATCCCCCAATTATGGTTGTGTCGTATCAAAGGACGGGCAGACATTTTTGTTTTTTGTTGTGCGTAGATACGAGCCGCTATAAAAACGCGTGCGTTCATTGAGACAAGTATCAGTCTAACGATACATGCGCATAGCGACACATCTCTCCATTATACATAGTATACGTTCTTATTACAAACGCAAATGAGTTTTTGTTCACATTGCGGAACATGGATATGGAATTTGAAGAGGTAACTTTATATATACATATCTATTTTATTTTACAATAAAAGAAAAAAAGGAAGGTATTGACAACACAAACTATTTGGGCCCCAACAAAACATGTACTTAATGACATAATAAACAGAGTAAATATGAGTAAATTCCTACCTGAGTCTTTCCAGTGGGATATGCAGCAAGATCAACTTTACAACTGTTACATCATTATATCCATAGTTTCCATCGAAGTGTTTTCCGTGTCTTCGTACAAATGTATTATTTGTGCACGTGTCATAACGCAATTAAAGCGTGATAAAACCGCACAACAGCACTAGTGTAGTGTAGACAATAGGGATACATCCGAGGAGTCCCGAGTGCTAGTGTAGGATACGAGTAAAAATCGGAACTCCTCAGACTGTTTACTTGTTATGAAAATGGCTGCACCCACGAAAAACACGTGAGAAGATGGATAGAGTATTTGGGATTAATTCGTTATGCATTTTCCAGCATTTATTTGGAGACTTTATTTTCAACAAGATTTGAAAGATAATTGAGAGACACTGACCGCGAATACAGTTGTAGGTCACGTGATGTACAGTTATAGTGTAGAAGATACAGGTGTGTCACCGTGAACATCTGAGGTTAGAGTGAAAGCGAGTGTGACGAAGCACGTTCTTTTTATAGCAGCGGCGGCTTGGTTGTATGCACGCATAACAAAAGGAAAAATGTCTGCCCGTCCTTAGATACGACACTACCATAACTAGGGATTGTCTCGGAAACGATTTTTGGAAATCTGTTCATTTTCTTTTTATTATTTCAATTGGATGCTTTTTAACTTGCACTGTCAGCTTTAAATCAATTTAAGCCTAAATTGTATAAAGCATATGATAGTTTTCGTTCCTTTTGTTTAAAGACGTATTATTAAAATAATACTTCGATTGCTGCGTTCCAGGAACGAAAGTGTGAGGTGGATTGGAATGAGATTCAACGACTCGTTTTCATGCAAGAAAGATATGGCAAAACAATGGAAATTCGACGGATGGGGTAGATGGGGTAGATGGGGTAGATGGGGTAGATGGGGAAGGTGGGGTAGATGGGGTAGGTGGGGTAGATGGGGTAGGTGGGGTGTCTTGGGTCTCTGGGGTCAGTGGGCCGGTGGCGTCGTGGGCCGGTGGGGTGCTGGGGTCGGTGGGGTCGCTGGGGTGTTGGGTCGCTGGGTCGCTGGGGTCTCTGGGGTCGTGGGGTCGCGGCTCGCTGGGGCCTGTGGGGTCGCTGGGGCCGCTGGCGTCGCTGGGCCGTGGGGTCTCTGGGGTCGGTGGGGCCGTGGCGTCGCTGCGGCCGGTGGGGTCGCCTGGCGTCCTGGGGCCGCTGGCTTCGCTGGGGCCGGTGGGGTCGCTGGGGCCGGTGGGGTCGCTGGCGTCGCTGGGCCGGTGCGTCGCTGGGTCGCTGGCGTCGCTGGGGTCGCTGGGGTCCCTGGCGTCCTTGGGCCGGTGGCTCGTGGGGCCGGTGGGGTCCTGGGTAGGCGGGTCGATGGTCGATGGGGTAGTTGGGTATCTGGGTAGGTGGGCCGGTGGCGTCGATGGGGCCGGTGGGGTCGCTGGGTCACACTGGGGTGGTGGGTCGCTGGAGTGTCTTGGGTCGCTGGCGTCGCTGGGGTGCTGGGGTCTGCTGTCGCTGGGGTCGCTGGTGCTGGCGTCGCTGGGGCCGGTGGTCGCCTGGGGCAGCTGGTCGCTGGGTCGGGGGTCGCTGGGGTCGGTTGTCGCTGGGGTACGGTGGGGTCGGTGGGTGTCGCTGGAGGTGGGTACGCTGGGTGTGGGTCGCTGGGGCCGGGGGTCGCTGGTGAGTGGGAGTGGTCTGGGGAGTGGGTGTGGCTGGGGTGGAGTAGCTGGGGTCGTGGTAGATGGGGTCGCTGGGCGTCGCTATGGGGCCGGTGGTGCTGGGGCGTCGTGGGTCGCTGGGGCCGGTGGGGTCGCTGGGGCTCGCTGGGGTCCGGTGGGTCGCCTGGGTGCCGGTGGGGTCGCTGGAGTCGCTGGGGTCCTGGTGGCTGGGTCGCTGGGGTCGCTGGGTCGTTGGGCCGTGCCGCCTGGGGCCGGTGGGGCCTGGTCGCTGGGTCTCCGTTGGCCGGTGGGGTCGCTGGGCGGTGGGGTCGCTGGGCCTGGGTCCTGGGGTCGCTGGGGTCGCTGGGGTCGTTGGGTCTCCTGTGGCGTCGCGTCGCTGGGTGTCGCTGGGGCCGGTGGGGTCGCTGGGGTCGTGGGGTCGCTGGTCCTGGGGTCGTCTGGGGGGTCGCTTGGGCCCTGGTCGCTGGTCGCGGGGTCGCTGGGGTCGCTGGCGCCTGGCGTCTGCTGGGTGCTGCTCGGGGGTCTGTCGCTGGGGCGCTGGCGTCCTGGCTCGCTGGGGGTGTCGCTGGGCGCCTGGCGCGTCGTGGGGTTCGCTGTGGGCCGGTTGGCGTCGCTTGGGTCGTGGGTCGCTGGGCCTGGTGTTCGGGGTCGCTGGTCGCTGCGGGTCGCTGTGGGTCGCCTGGGGTCGTGGGCGTGGTCGCTGGGGCGGCTGGGCCGTGGCGCTTGGGGTCGTGGGGTCCGCTGGTCGCTGGGGTGCTGGCGCTTGCGCTGGGGTCGCCTGGGTCCGGTGGGGCCTTGCGTCGCTGGGGCGTGGGGTCGCTGGTGTGGGGTGCTGGCTCGCGGGTCGCTGGTGCTGGGGTCTTGGGTCGCTGGGTCGCTGGGGTCGCTGGGTCCTGGCGTCTGGGGTGGGGTGTGGGTGCGCTGGCGTCGCTGGCGTCGCTGGTCTGGTGGGCCTGTGGGTCGCGGCTGTGGGGTGGGGTCGGTGGTCGCTGGGGCCGGTGGGGTCGCTGGGGTCGCTGGGTCGCTGGGTCGCTGGGGTCGCTGGGGCCGGTGGGTCGCTGGGTCGGTGGTCGTTCCTGGGGCCGGTGGGGTCGCTGGGGTCGCTGGGGTCGCTGGTCGCTGGGCCGGTGGGTCGCTGGGTCCGGTGGGGTCGGTGGGGTCGCTGGGGTCCGGGCGCTGGCTCCTGGGGCCGGTGGGTCCTGGGGCGGTGGGGTCGCTGGTCGCTGGGGCCGCTGGGTCGCTGGGGTCCGGGTGGGTCGCTGGGCCGGTGGGTCGCTGGGGTCGCGTGGGGTCGCTGGGGTCCTGGGTCGGTGGGCGTGGCGTCGCTGGGCCGGTGGGTGCTGTCTGGGTCGGTGGGGTCCTGGCGTGCTGGGTCGCATGCGTCGCTGGGCCGGGGTGGGGTCGCCTGGGGCCTGGTGTGGGTCGCTGGCGTGGTCGGGTCCGCTTGGGTCGCTGGGGTCTCTGGGGTCGGTGGGGCGGTGGCGTCGTGGGCCGGTGGGTCGCTGGGGCCCTGGGGCGGTGGGTCGCTGGGTCGGTTGGGGTCTGGGCCGTGGCGTCCTGGGTGTGGGTCGCTGGTCGCTGGGTCCTGGGTCGCTGGCGTCCTGGGGCCGGTGGTCCTGGGCCGTGGGGTCGTGGCGGTCCTGGTCGTGGTCGCTGGGGTCTGGTGCGGGTCGGTGGGCCCTGCGTCGCTGGGCCGGTGGCCGGTGGGGTCGTCTGGGGTCGGTGGGGTGGCCTGGGCCGGTGGGGTCGCTGGGGTCGCTGGGGTCGCTGGTCGCTGGGTCACTGGGTCGCTGCCGGTGGTCGCCTGGGGGTGCGTCGCTGGGGCGGTGGGGCGCTGGCGTCTGCTGGGCCGGGGGTCGCTGGGTCGCTGGCGTCGCTGGGCCGGTGTGTCGCTGGGGTCGTCTGGGGTCGGTGGGGGTCGCTGGCTGGGGTCGCTGGGGCGGTGGGGCGTGGCGCTGGTGCGGGCCGGTGGGGTCGTCTGGGCCTTGGGGTCCGTGTGGGGTCGCTGGCGTCGCTGGGGGGTCGCTGGGTCCGCTGTGGGTCGGTGGGGTGCTTGGTCGCTGGGCGCGGTGGGGTCGCTGGTCGCTGGGGTCGCTGTGGGCCGGTGGGGTCGCTGGGTCGTGGGTCGCCTGGGCCGGTGGGTCGCTGGGGCTGGGGTCGCTGGGCGGTGTCGGGGGTCGCTGCCGCGTCGCTGGGGTCGCTGGGGCCGGTGGGGTCGCTGGGTGTCCGCTGGGTCGCTGGTCCTGTGGTCGCTGGCTCGCTGGGCGGTGGTCCGCTGGGGCGTGGTCGCTGGCTCGCTGGGTCGCTGGGTCGCTGCTCGCTGGGTCGCGGTGGGTCGCTGTCGCTGGGGTCGCGTGCGTCGCTGGGCGCTGCTGGGTCGCTGGTCGCTGGCTCGCTGGGTCGCTGGGCCCGGTGGGGCCCTGGTGCGTGGGGTCGCTGGGGCTCGGTGGTCCTGGGGTCGCTGGGTCGCTGGTCGCTGGGGTCGCTGGGTCGCCTGGGGCCGGTGGGTCGCTGGGGCCGGTGGGGTCGCTGGGCCGTGGGGTCCTGGTCGCTGGTCGCTGGGGTCGCTGGGGCCGTGCGTCCGCGTCTGGGCGCCTGCTGCTGGGTCGCTGTGCCGTCGCTGGGGTCGCGGGGTCGCCTGGCGTCCTGGCGTGTGGGTCGCTGGGGTCGCTGGCGTCCTGGGGTCGCTGGGCCGGTGGGTCGCTGGGGTGGGTGGCGGGTCGCTGGGGCCGGTGGGGTCGCTGGGTCCTGGCGTTCGCTGGGTCGCTGGGGTCGGTGCGGCGTCCTGGGCCGGTGGGTCGCTGGGGTCGGTGGGTCGCTGGGGCCGTGGGGTCGCTGGTGTCGCGGCCTGGGTCGCTGCGGTGTCGTCGCTGGGGCGTTGGGGTCGCTGGGGTCGCTGGGGTCGCGTCGCTGGGTCGCCGGCCGTGGGGCCGGCCTGGGGTCGCTGGTGCTCTGGGTCGCTGGGGTCGGCTGGGTCGGGTGGCGTTCGCTGGGTGCGGGTCGCCGTTGGGGCCGGGTGGGGTCGCTGGGGTCGCTGGGTCGTTGGGTCGCTGGTCGTCGCTGGTCTCTGGGCGTCGCCTGGGCCGGTTGGTCGCTGGTCGTGGGGTCGCTGGGTCGCTGGCGTGCGTCGCTGGGTCCCTCCCTGGGCCGTGCTTTGTCGCTGGGGCCGGTGGCGTCCTGGCGTCGCTGGTGTCGCTGGTGGGGTCGTGGCTGGTCGGGGGCGTGGGTCGCTGGGGCCGTGTGGCGTGACTGGGGTGGGCTGATGGCGCGCTGGGGTCCTGGGGTCGGTGTTCGTGGCGTCTGGGCCGTGGGGTGCCTGGGGTCGGGTCGCTGGGGTCGTATGGGTCGCTTGTCGCTGGAGTCGCTGGGGACGGTTGTGGAGGGGCGTCGTGGTCTTGGGGGGGTCCTGGGGGGGGTCGCTGGCGTCGGCCGGTATGGGGCCTGTGCTGGGGTCGTGGCGTCGGTTCTAGGGGTGCTGAGTAGCTGGGTCCGGTGGGGCGCGCTGGTCTCTAGGTCACCTTCTGGGCTTGGGGTCGCTGGGGTCGGTGGGTCGCTGGGTTCGGTGGGGTGGGGTCGCTGGGGGGGTGGGTCTCTGGTGTTAGATTGCAATGACCGGCACTGTAGAGCCAAATGGTTGTCCTGATAAAAGATGTGTTCGACTTCGTTACAATGAGATGTTCACGAGTTGGTGTAGTAGCCTTTATCAAGCTCTGTGTGAGACAGGTAAATATTTTATCATTGAACATTACTATGAATACCGATCAATCGTCAAATCAAGTCTAAGTACAATATAACAGCATTTGTTACTTTTGCTTTTGTTTTCTATACGTTCATACTATTGAATCATTGTATCCTTTAGGCAAAATCAATATAATGATACACCTTAAGGTCTTTGGCATCGTCAACGAAATATAAACGTGGATGTGAAAGTCATATTAACCAATCACATCAGTTTGTCAAATAAGGTGATTATTTTTTTAAATAGTCGACCGATACGAGTGCCTTTAGATAATTATCGCTAATGTATAAATAAATACTTAATTAAAAGCCTCTTAATTCTAAAAATAATTTTATGTTAAAATGTATGTTCGACCTATTTTTTAGATGTTTCCCAGACGACGTCGAATCCAACAACAACGTTCAGTCATAATAGGGCATATACCATAGAAGGAGTTAATGAGGAGTCTGTGAATTCATCTACACATTTCACCATATCGGAAACCGAGGCTTCAGTTGTCACTATGACACCAACGACGGAAGCAGAGAGCGTGACGTCATCTTATCTAACAACCATATCAACGAATATGGCTCTGGTTACTTCTGGGATGGAAAACGACACGTGCGCTAAATGCTGTACCGTCAGAAATTTCACAAAACTTCACCAATTTGAACATGAGGAGAGTCTGCTTGAGTTGTGGTCTGAGTTGGCAGTGAATAAAACAAAACTTTCTATCCAGAGGCGTAAAGTCATCAGCGTGTATGACCCCCGACCCAGCAGTGTAGTCATGGGAGGTGTGGCTTGTTCCATTCTAGCTGTTATTGTCGGGGTGATCGTTTTACCTGACGCTGTTGTTTCTGTCAGGTTCGTGTACACACGCTTCGATAGAGTACACAAAAGAAACAAATGTTTTGTAGTGTAAAATATAGGTAGTGTTGTATGCCGTATAAAGACGACGGAAAAAGAGGACATGGCAGCCTTAGGTAACTGTACATTTGTAATGAATATTGACTTCAAAGTCAAACAAACAATATAATGTAGATAGCAGGGTACTGCTTGGGCCGTTTTTCTTTAGTAAATACACGAAGTCAGTGATAACCAGTGTTATGACGTAATTGACTGATTTACTGGGTTATTAAACATCACTGCCCTGCATGATTTTATTTTATCTATTAAAGAACTGTGGATTTCAACAAATAGCAGACAATTCTAGTTTTCAACAAAAGGAAAAGAACTTAAATAAATTGCAGAAAACTTTGTTTTTCAAAAAAGGCAAAGAACCGTGAATTTCGGGCGTCGTCTGTAAACCTTTTTTTCAACAAAAATTGAAAAAAAGTTATGTAAAAGGTCCTGACAAAATATTTGCATATTTAATATTAAAGATGGCTGCAATAATTAAATTATTTTTAAATTTTGGCCATTCCCATCACTGACTACTGAGACAAAGACGACAACACTGTATGGTCCAGCTTTATTTACTATTTATTTTATAGCGTGAACAATGTCTTCACTAATATAGAGAGGTCCATTCACTTCTGAAATTAAAATTGCTATATTTTAATCCTTATCAAAATAAACTTGTTTGTCCTTTTATAATCATGAACAAGTAAACTTTCCAAGTTGATTCATATATTCAGAGCTACACACATCAATACATAACGCAGGCATGTTTAGATTCCCAATTAGTTTCGAATTGACAGGTTGCATTCATGAAGATTTTACTGTTTATAACATACATTACTGTCACTTGTATGTATATATTTCTTGGTTATACCATGCATTTGGTCCTAACTTCTCAAAAAATCCGAATTACAAATTTATCAAGTCATAGAGATATAATCCATCTTCATACAATTTTATAAATATCAGTGAAACGGTCGGTCGTATAATTTCTGTTTTTCAACGATGATATATATTCGTGTTTTGAAAATATAGAGGCTGAACTAAAACCAGCAAAGCATTATTGAACTAAAAATGTATCACCAGACGAGAAATGAAAACGAAACAAAAGTAGCCTCTTTATGACGATCGTATGACGATTTTTCTGCTTCGTCCGATTTGTCTAAAAGCTTTTCGGGTAATTTGGTACACTGACGTACGATATACGATAAGATTGACGTCATCAAAATGTCCATCTGATGGATAACCAGTGATGGAAGGTGATTCGAGATTAGAAACAATATCTGACGTTCTTTTGGGTATTGTTTTAGACAAGAAACATAATGTATTACCCGTATCTTTTGATAGTTAATTGTTGATTTCTCATCGAAGGAGATTTTGACAAAGCATATCAGCCTTTGACAACGAACTATCGATCGTTCAACCCATGCATAATATAGATTACATCAGTGGAGCAGCCTTCCGTTATATCGCTGTATTTGGTTGCACTGGTTTAGCGGTGTAAATATGTGTGTCGACACGTTAATAGACGTATTTACGGTCGAATAGAAATATATATATATACACAGGGTAATTCAACGTGTCAGAGAGTACAGGGTATATGGCTAGGGGCAAATACGGTAAAACGGTACACAGGTACAGAGTACGGGAGACATGGTGTCGGGTACAATGTTATGGGTACAGGGTACGATATACATGGTGTAGGGTACAGTATTACGGGAACAGGGTACGGGAGACATGGTGTCGGGTACAGTGTTATGGGTACAGGGTACGGGAGACATGGTGCCGGGTACAGTGTTATTGGTTAGGGGTACGGGAGACATGATGTTCGGTACAGTGTTATAGGTACAGGGTACGGGAGACATGGTGCCGGGTACAGTTTTACGGGTACAGGGTACGGGAGACATGGTGTCGGGTACAGTGTTATGGGTACAGGGTACGGGAGACATGGTGTCCGGTACAGTGTTATTGGTACAGGGTACGGGACACATGGTGTCCGGTACAGTGTTACGGGTACAGGGTACGGGACACATGGTGTCGGGTACAGTGTTATAGGTACAGGGTACGGGAGACATGGTGCCGGGTACAGTATTGCGGGTACAGGGTACGGGAGACATGGTGTCGGGTACAGTGTTATAGGTACAGGGTACGGGAGACATGGTGTTTGGTACAGTGTTACGGGTACAGGGTACGGGAGACATGGTGTTTGGTACCGGGTACAGTATTACGGGTACAGGGTACGGGAGACATTGTGTCGGGTACAGTATTATGGGTACAGGGTACGGGAGACATGGTGTCCGGTACAGTGTTATGGGTACAGGGTACGGGAGACATGGTGTCGGGTACAGTGCTACTTGTACGGAGTTTGGAACACATAGCATAATACTTTACTGAAAATGCCACAATAAGCGTGAACAGATGGTTAAGCAGGTACTTGGCGGATCCCATTGAAGATACCCCAAGATGGCCAAATATCATAGTTGAATATATGCCCCACGTCACTAGTGAGATACTGGTGTGTAGTAGGTTAATTAGTAATAATCTTTCTGTAGACGACTCGTTAATATTGAAAAAATAATAACGAAATGTTAATTAAATCTATTTTGAATTAGTTTGATATCAATTCCAATTGCTTAAGTCATATTGTACTAAAGGGTGTAAGGATTTATTGTGGATTTTCTTTTTCAAAATATGGGAATTGATTATTTTCTGTCATAGAAAAAAGTGAACTAAGCTGTCTGAGAGCGGTCTATGAAAATGGCTGATAAGCTTACATTAACTTGGCATTAATTAGAATGCTGATCACGTAACGTATTTCTGACATTTTGAATGATAAAAGATAAAATTGTCATTACAGTTATTAAAAATATCGATAGTTGAATAAAGAAAAGAAGACTGTATACCTGGTAATTTTCGCCCCAGGTTATTTGTTGCCCTTGAGCAACACAAAACATATTCGCCCCGTTTTAAATTCGCCCTAAATGGTTTTCAAGAAATATCCTTTTCCTCGTTTGTAAAAAAAAAACAAAAAAAAAACAACTTTCAATACAGTTGCACTCGGACCACTCGGGACTTATCGAGTTCCCCAATTGTCTTACCGGCATGCGCTGTGAAAGGTAATCATGTGTGACCCAAAGAATGTTTGCCTGTGTTCATATTTTCTTTTACTCCCTGCTCATTCATGTAGCATCGGGTGTGCATGGGTGATTTTAAGCAAACATGATCAATTGTAAGTTCACCGCACCGTGACTAATGACTGATCAGTGTTTTCTCTTGTTCAAATGTACATATATACACATGAATGGAAGCCACAATTAAGCGACGGTGAACTCATAAAATAAGTCTTTTCCATGGAATTTGGAGCCATTCTGTATTTTATTTTTATCATGACTCGACTACATAATTTAAAAAAAATGACTGGATTTTTTAAAATAACCTGGTATGTATCGTTTTTAATGCTTAGCCTAGTACGTGATTTTATAGTTAAAAAGTAAGAGGGTATGTTTGTGATCCGACTACGCTTGGCCCATGTACTATGCTTTATAAATCCTTCAATTCAGCTTGAAATTTTCGCCTTCATCTTAAATTCGCCCTATCTTCAAAGGGCGAAAATGGCGAAAATTTAACGGGGGTGAAAATTATCAGGTATACAGTATGAAGTTGTATTCATTCTCTCCTAAGCAATAAACGATAATTCGGACTCCCATAATGAATTTTGAGTTGATGGAGCTGAATGTTGAATGAAATACAAATGTATACGCATATGCTGTAGCAAAGAATCCAAGTTGAATAACGATGAGTAAGTAACGGATGCGTAAAGAATAAAACTAAAACTGTGTAAAGTATAGCGCATATTTCAGTCAAAGAGAAATTGCTCTTTGTGTCTATTTATTATGCAGAGTTACATCATTCCATATCTGGTTCCCATAGTATACAAAGAATAGACAATCGAACTAGATTTGTCAAATCAATTCACAGTATATGGATAATATCAAATAAAAACTGCAACGATTCCCAGACTCTTAAAGCCACAGGGACTAAAACGTGGAATGAAAAGACCTGACTAAATGCAAAGTACACCATGACGTGTTAAGTAATTAACTATTCAGGCTGGCATATTAAATCTCTGTACCTAAGTTATATATGGTAAATGTACTTAACAGCATGTGAATACAATCTATACATACACCAACAATTTATAACAGTGTTAATAATGTATACTGAATGGAGCTCTGCACTGTCATCATAGATACCTGGATTTCACTACATGTAAACAAGAGTTCACTCGTGTTAGTGAGATAGACCAAAACTTCCGCACCGTTATCATAGATACCCGGACGTTACTGTAATGGATGTTGTGGTGTTGGTGACGATATGGACATTTCTATTGAGAGGTAGGCAATTGATCTCAAGTTCATAAATATATGTTAAAATATGATAAATTATCTATATAATGTTTAAATAATCTGAATCTACGGTGATCTAGAAAAAATGTTATCTTTATCATAATTATATTTCTAATTTGCATCATGTGATTTTCCATTCTTAAAATCGCATTCAGACGGCCTTTTTTTGTTTGGTTTTTGTTTGTTTGTTTTTTTATTTATTTATTTATTCATAGAAATTTCTGATAAACAAGCAAAGCAGCATTTTTCCGCGTAAAAATATACATAACCTGCAAGAATATACGCAGAGATATATTGTGATGGGTTTTTGTCGTTAGTGTATATTGACATTAAATTAATTCGCTTATCGTCTTCGTCAATTACAGAAGGAATGCCTCTCTTTACGGAGCTGCTGATCAGTCAAGAAAAAATGAATTGGACATCTACTGAAGAATACTGTGAGGAATGGAATGGCCGTCTGATCGTTCTAGATAGTCAGGAAAAATGGAACTACTTTACGTCTCACGATCAATATAAGGGCAAACTTTTGTAAGTATAATTCATCAAAGAAAATAATGTGACCATTAAAGGTGTGTATGAGCGCGTAAACGTGTGTGTTTGTGGTGTTTTTTGTCTTTTTTTTCAGTGGGGGGTTGGGGGGTCAAAGTTTTTTATTGGAAACAATAAATATATGACGACGGGTGACAAGGTAGCACTGGAAACTATAAATATATGAGGAAAGGTGTTAAGATAATTATGACAATTAAAATAATGTCAAAGCAGATGTCAAGGAAACACAGATCAATTTAATCATGTCAGAACAGGTGTCAAGGAAACACAGATAGATATGATCATGTCAGAACAGTTGTCAAGGAAACACAGACGAATAGAATCACGTCAGAACAGTTGTCAAGGAAACACAGACAAAAATAATCATGTCAGAACAGGAGTCAAGGAAAGTTCTGAAAGAAGAGACTAAATAGAAATGATATTATCAGCGGTTGCTGAGTGGTTAAGGTGTCCCGACACTTTATCTCTAGACCTCCACCTCTGGGTTGTGGGCTCCAAAACCATGTGGGTTAATTGATTGCCTGGTACTGACCGAAGACCGGTGGTTTTTCGCCGGGTACTCCGGCTTTCATCCACCTCGAAAACCAGACACGTCCTTAAATGACATTGGCTGTTAATACGACGTTAAACAGCATAAACCAATTAACCAAAATCAGCATAAGATGATGCGAATTATTTCATATAAATCACTGCTGCAACATGATATGAGGATATCACTAGGGGGGGAAACATTGACCATATTGCAATTTGGACTACCACAATAACTAGAGAAACCACATTGCAATTCCTTGCCTATGTACCATGCTGTGTATATGTATCAGAGTTACACCACCACAATAACCAGAGTAACCACATTGTACATATGTATCAGAGATAGACCATCACAAAAGCTAGAGGAACCACATTGTAATCATTGTTTACGATTATTTCACATTATCATTTTGGATGTTAATAAACGAAAATGTAATCCCCGCGAGAGTAATTAGCTATACAGTATCTAGGCGAGACTTTCACAGTTCAATGATGCAGTTTCAGTATCTAAGTAATTAAAGATTACAATAATTGTATCGTTGATGTTGACTTTTTTTATTGTCTTAAAGGGAAGATAACATTTACTGGATTGGCATGAGATTCAATGACTCCATTAAGTGTGACCAGACTAAGGCCTATACTCCATGGATGTATACCGGCTGGGGTAGATGGGCAAATACTAAAAATGAACCTAACTGGTGCCCTCGTCAGTAATGTGTCAAATTGGAACTTAATTTGATGCGTACGACTGTGTGTACTAAAACACATCAAGTTCTATGTGAAAGAGGTAATTGTTTTGTTATCATCACATGCTGAAACCCGTGTTAACTAATTCATATAGGGCCGCGGTGGTCGAGTGGATAAGGTGTCCAGACACTTTATTACTAGCCCTCCACCTCTGGGTTGCGAGTTCGAAACCTACGTGGGGCAGTTGCCAGGTACTGACCGTAGGCCGGTGGTTTTTCTCCGGGTACTCCGGCTTTCCTGCAACTCTAAACATGGCACGTCCTTAAATAACCCTGGCTGTTAATAGGACGTTAAACAAAACAAACCAAACCACTAATAGTGCCATAATAATGTAACTCTGTAAAAATTCAATATAATTGTAGTCCCATTCTCCAGGTATGGCTATCTCGTTATCTCGTTATTGGTGTATATCAGTATTGAACGTTACGTGTTATTCGTGATGATTTAGTTAAAATCGTTGCAACATGGAAAATCGTGTAAACAGATAAAATGGTCTTTCGCATTAAGTGAAACCATCGACTTTGACATTTCGAGTACAATTATGATAACAACTCTAGAAACAATTGAAAAAAAGTGGAAACCATAGTAAAGTACATGTATTAATTGACATTAACACTAACTAATCTTTCTTTTCAGAAATGGTTAACACAAAAATAAAGCACGATCAAATGACGAATTCATCAACGGAACTAGCAGAAGTTAAATCCGTGACGTCATCTATCACCTTTAGCAAACCAGAACAACACGCTCCCTCTCCCTCGCTTTTAACTATGACATCCACCCCTGAAGTAAATGATACGAGATCTACAGATTCATCCACCAATTCAAGCATATCAGAACCTGAAACAGCTTTGACTATTTCTATTGCGACATCTAGGACGGAAGCGGATATGACCTCATATGATCCAATAGCATCTGCAATGTCAGCAATATCAACCACAGCGGCTCTGGTCACGTCTGAAGTAGAAAACCACACATGCCGTAAATGCTGCTCCTCTCGGGAATTAGATTCACGAAAACTTGATAAATACGAACTTGATGAGAGTCTTCTCATATTAAGGGCCCAATTGGCAGTAAACAAAACCGAGTTATCTTCCCAGAGGCGTAAACTCATCAGCGTGTATGACTCCCGCCCCAGTAGTGTAGCCATGGGAGGTGTAGCTGGTGCTATTCTGGTCACGGTTATCGGAGTGATAGTTGTACCGGACGGTCTGGCTCTGTGTAGGTTCGTGTGTAAACGTTTACATACTCAACACAAGACGTTGACCGTATAATCTGACATCGATCAATTGACTTTTTGTGTCTGAAATTATTAACAAATTAAAAACAAAAACAAAACAAAAACTCAAACAAACCAACTTGCTTTGTCATACATGATCTCTATTTTGATTTTACTTTTCTCCTTTAAACCAAAAGAAGTGGAGGAAAATGTTGGATGAAAAATAGCGTGATCAGTATTACGACACGGCTCATTGGTGATCTACTGATTTACATGATTATTAAGTATAATTGATGATACAAGTATTAATACATAGAGGACCTATAGGCTGTAACTACTTCGGTGTCTCATTCCCACGATCACCTAAATGTCGTTACGTCCTACCGATTTTATATATATTATATTGATTTTCTGTGCTAATCGTTAGCATTCTTGAGGTTGTTTTATATGAATTATTGAGATATTGTAAGGTGTATTGGGCACATGGACCTGAAGAATACATAACTAATGATATGTGTTTCAGTGATTCAGCTTCAACTATAATCCATGTGATGTGAAATCTACAACAAGGAGGCCAATATGAACAAATAATGGAAAATTCAAATATGGCAACAAACTGAAGATCGGACAATCTCGAATAACTTCTGTGACATATTCTATCATTTCGAGTGTTAGAGTTGTCGTAAACTGGACGAATGGACAATATACAAACCAACTGATTAGTTACTGGTTTACCACCGACAGGACACCGCCTACTGCTAAATTTCGCTCATCGACTTCTGTCAGTGTCCTGTAGGCCGGAAGTAGTTACTGGTTTCTCACCTACATGGCCACGCCTATTGCTAGGTGTCATCTCACCGACAGCGTTCTGTCTACCATAGTTACAATTGTATCGTCTTCATAACTTATTGTTAGGTTTTTTCTCAACGACAATTTCTATTGTTCTGTTGGCCTTAGTTAGTTACTGGTATATTACCTACATGACCCCGCCCATTGCTAGATTTCGTCTCGTTGACTATTGTCAGTGTTGGCCTAAGTTACTGGTAGATCGCCTACATGACCCCGCCCATTGCTAGGTTTCGTGTCGTTGACTATTGTCAGTGTTCTGTCGGCCTTAGTTAGTTACTGGTTTATCGCCTACATGACCCCGCCCATTGCTAGGTTTCGTCTCACAAACAGTGTTCTGTCGGCTGTTACAGCTAAGTTTCTTATCACACGATCAGCCCTGACCAATCTGTCGCCAAAGTTTCTTAGATATGTTTTGGGAGAAGGATATGGAGTGGATAGAAAGGGAGTTAGTGGACAGAGCGATGGAGGAGGGGGTGAATTGAGCGAGGAACGAAATAAGATTTGTGAATAGTGAGGGAACTGACAGAGGGTGATTTCAGAGAGGGATGGGGAGTAGTGTATTGAGGGGGGAATCGGGAGGGGCGAATTGCAAGGGAAATTGGGTATGGTATAAATTGAGAGAGGAGCGATGGATTCTGTGGAGCCTGTCACCGTATATATTTGCACTTACTTATATAACACAGAATTCGGAGTTGTAGAAATGTATATTTAGCACGATGGAGCTTCATTTTGCTGATATAATTTGGCTATTGACAAATGTGTTTTGGACAGTAAGAAACATTAGGTGTAGCACATTTCATATGAATTTAATGTAAATAGATTTTGAAAACTTTAAAATACTTTAAAAAAAGTATAAAACATGTGTGATGTTTCATGGATATGGGCATTTAAGCTACATAGTCCAATAGCTAGCTTGTCTGGCTGTACGGTTTAGTGTCGTGTCTGTGTATCAAAGTTAAGCAACGTCGATCGTGGTCAGCTCTTGGATGGGTTACCGCTCCGTTGTTTCCCCTGTGCACGTGACACATGTATCAACTGAAACATGAAATAAAGTCTCCATTACTATAAATGAATGTGAATATTGATAAAAAAAATCATCAATAAACAATTTGATATCAACAGGAATTGATATTTCTTTAGTCTACATGCTTACCTTGAATTTCATTAGGTCCTTTTGATCTTCTTTTGTATCAATTGACATGGGATAACGATAATTGACATCTGGGATCAGCAATAGATGCTGAACTGGAATTTTGTAAAATTAGGTCTCTATACCTGCTTTTCAAAAACAATATCACAGTAACGTAAAAAGTTACATCTGAGATGAGCAATAAATGCTTAGCTTGATTTTGGAAAAAAAATAGGGCACTGTGACCTTTCTTATCATAGGACAGTGAAAAATAACATCTAGTATGAGGAATATATGCTGAGCTTTTATTTTGTAGATCTTGGTTTTTGTGACCTATATTATAAATATTGTCATAGGACAATTAAAACTGACAGATAAGATAATCAATACATGGTGAACTTTTTATTTTTTTTCAAAATTAAGTGAGTATGACCTACTTTTCAAAAAATCACCACAGAACAATGAACATTTTCATCTTGAATGAATATTGGATCACTGTGACCCTTTTCTAAGAATCGTCAAACTGCAACTCACCATTGAGGTATATCTGAATTTTGGTAAAAAAATAAAATAAGAATAATTAAATAAGTATTTATATAATAATCCGAATTTTTATGTTAATGACCGTAGCGACTAAACAGCAACTGTTCTGCATACATTATGACAAAATTAGATGATTTGACCACACGGGAACATTGTACGATGTTTACTTGCCGAAATATACGCATTTTAATTCCTATCCAAACCGCCTCACAGCTTCGGGTCGCCATCTTTGCTCAAATCAAAACATCTGTGCGTTTGAAAGAGTCAGTACTGCAAAGCTTCTAAATGATCTTGTGTTACAAATTTTAAGATTATAATAGAAACGAAATATGGATTTTAAAATAATTTGATTTAAATTACTTATGCATTAGGTTAGCATATCGTAGCAGTTATTTACAATGCACTTGAACGTTGTACTCAATACTGATCACAATGTTTTTATTTAGACATTTTCTATATCTTTCGCTTCATATCATTTTAAGAATTGATTTAGATTTCCCAATAATTTCGCTGGGAATGCATTTGATGACGTAACATTAAGTCTACCGAGCCCCGCTCGATTTGCGCTCTTCTCATTCTAGAATATATCTTCTGGTCACTCGATTTGTAGCTCTTCTGCTTCTGGAAGATCTTCTACTCTTCCGTCTCAAAGCTGGAAAATGTATCTTCCAAGATGGCGGCGACCATGTTTTAAGTGTGCGAGTGATGAGTTTCACTAGAGAAGGATTTATAACACATGCATGCACATGTTTGTGTCATCGTGTTTGAGAAAACTTAAAAACTTGCTTATTTTTTGTTTTATTCTCCCGGTTTACTCGATTTACATATAACGGAATACGATATTTTTAGAAAGCTTCTCTTCTTAGAAGAGTGCAAATCGAACGGGGCTCGGGCTATAGAATCAGGCATCTATAGTCGATAAATGGAGGTTTGGATTGGATAACACTTCGGTCCATTAGCTGTATGATATTTCATGGCGTCGGTTATTAGAACGTGACACGGAAAGCACAACGATGATAAAAACAGAAGATCATTGGACATTCCCGGATTATTTTCGCAATTTTTGAGACACCGTGCTAAAATACAACGGAAAGTTAACGTTAACACAGATTTAATTCATAGCCATCGTATCGTAACCTACAGTATGTAGTTGGACTAGACCTACTTTCGTTTTACAGTTTACGGATATGGTCATAAAAATAATTCATATTCTGAACCATAGTCGATCTAATTACTTAATTGCGGGATATTTCTATCAAGTATTTTTGTACTTCTCATGGACTGGGTCTGCAGGTCTGATCTGACTCCCTCAGCTGACCCTGACCACAGGGCCACGTTAATATCGTATCCTTTTGTAAACACCTCATAATAAATATATCAACGGCAGAATCGTCTTGATTACAATGTTTACCGTTTAAATACTTTAACATATGAATACTTATTACCGGTTAGCTTGTAATAATAATAATAATACAGGCGATGTGACCAAATTTTTAAACAAAGAAAACAGGAAAATTTAAATTGACATGTAGGATGCTGAACTTGAATTTTGAAAAATCAGGTCAATGGGTGTCTTAGAATTTTCATATGAAAATTTGTAATTGATATCTTAATCCTGGATGAACAATGGATGATGAAATGTCACTTTGACATTTTTTTCCAAAACATTGTCATTTAAGAATGAGAGCAAATCTCCCAACTATTTACAAACTGGGTGCTTAATTCTAATGTACCGCATGTTTGGAAAGAATATGCATTATTACTGTGCAATAGTTCAATACAGGTTATCTCTGTTGAAAACAATGTTAACGCCATCTATGTATGACGTCATCGAGCGAGACATCCTTAAACGTAATAGAGTAAAGTTAAGAATTAAAACACCTTTCTGTAGTGATACAATCAAAAACTTTGCTCTTGTTCTAACAGAAATATGAATCAATATAAGCTGTTAAGCGAAGTTGTCAGAAATGAACAGAGACCATGAATTATTTAGCGAAGGGTTTTGACGAACAACTTCAAAATCTGGTACAGAACCAGGAAATTATACTACAGAGTATCACTCATGTACGTGAAAAGTTTTATAAACGGTTAAACACGCTACAGAAAGACGTCACAGACAATTTGACCTAAATGCTCTTGATCGAGACATAAACTTTTACACAAGTAATGATGACAATAAAGCATAATCCATTGGGGATAATGACTTTTTAAACATCATGAGTAAAGAGTTCGCAAAAAGCATGAAGGTCACTGATCAGCGCCACAAGCTCTTGCATAGAAAATGTGAATTAAAAAAAGAAAGAAAAAAGATAGCAGTAGTAACGCTTACTATGGAAATCACAAGGTTGGCAACCCCGCCACGAGGGAAACAGCACCCCACCTCACTTCAATCGATTTAAAAACACATATGTCGACGAGGTAGCACTATAAAGTAAGCAAGATGAACAAAATCGGGTGTTCCAATATATGTATGAACAAGTTCAACACTTAAGGATATCCATAATGATATGGTAGCAGTACGAGGGAAAGATGCCCCTTCATATGCGACAGTGAAAAGATGGGTGGTGGAGCGTGGTCGACAGAGCCTTGAGGATGGCCGTCTGGAAGGCCTGTCTATACTGCAACCCCAGAAATGGTCAATAAAAGTTCATGATATTGTTATTACTGACAGACGGGTCACAGAACGATATATAGCCGGTAGAGTTGGCATTTCAGATGAAAGAGTGCATTCCATTTAGCAATGAGAAAGCTTTCGGCCCGATGGGTACCAAGACTTCTGACAGTTGATCAGAAGCACACCGGTCCACTTCATCGCGTGCTAATCGTAACCTTTTTGTGGAAGATCCTGCCAAATTTCTTCACAGATTTGCCACTATAGATGAAACATCATTTTACCCCAAAGGCTAAACAACAATCAAAACAATGGAAGAAGGCAAAGGCTGTTCCATCAGCTAGGAAGGTTATGGCCTCGGTTTTCTGGGATGTAGATTGTATTCTGATGAAAGATTATCTCCAGAAGGGACAAACAATCAATGGTACATACTATACTTCACTTCTAGGGCAGTTACGGGGGAAATATCAAACTTAAGCGCCGCGGAAAGGTCACTAAAAGTGTGTCATTGCCATAGCTGCCATTCACGATTGTGCTACACTGAACTAATAAACATATACTAAAGCATATTGAAGTATTAAAGCCACAAGCCCAATCAGAAAAC
>NW_022983054.1:0-53202 GCF_902652985.1 Pecten maximus
GTAATACACTAATGAAGGAATTTTTATGAAGTCAATAAACACTACGTGTAATGTTTTAATTTTAGTACTCACCGAGTTTATTTTCATATGAATTTGACTTAAATATAAGGCATTCTTATTCGATTTATTGTTGTTATTATGTTATAAATAAACGTGTCATTAGTCAATGAACCAATTCCAGATTGACCCTGTTTTTTTCTGTTTCAAACATATTTTATTGATAAATCAATGGGAATTAAGCAACAGGCATAGCCAATATAAGCTCTCTACCTAGCTTTCAGTATATAATGAATGAAAATTAATAGATATTGTAAATGAATGGGAGAATATGAAAAAAAAAAGAAAAAAAAACCTAGACAATTAGAACACATACATACTTTCTCATACACACAAACACACATTATACATTCACAGACATTGCATGCATGTAATTATATAATTGTTATTAAAACTAATTTTATATATTTAGAAGATACTATGAGCTGGTGGGCATTATCATATACCATATACTTACACTGTGGTTCAAAAACAACAGATACTAAGAGTACTAGTGTTATTTTGGTGTTACACAATAAATACAATACTTAAATATATTATGTCATAACTTTTAAATTAGTTATTTCATACTACATGTATACGTATATACCTTATGCATCACGACCACATACAGTCCACTGGCAAGTGATGTCCAGTAGTCAATCAACACAGGTAATTATTTTGTATATAATAATATCATAATAACATAATTTTACCAGCCATTACGGGTTAATACTATTATTTCAACATCATAAAGTATACTATAACACCATCAACAATTTATAATAAATATACTTCTAATTATAGGTCTATATCAGCTATTTGAACCGTTGTGTAGCAATAATGTACTATGCACACACTCAAACAAATCCTGGATCTGTACATGATTAAGTTCTTGATTGCCATTTAGAATTATATCTGAAGACATTGCATTTATAAAGTCTATATCAATTAATGTAAAATCTTGAAATAGAGTTTGTCTAGCATCAGTAAAGCGAGGACATTCAAAGAAGAACTGGTAGGAGTTTTCAATTCTGTAACCACATGAACAATTTGAAGTATTTTTCAAATGATCTTTAAACAGATCATAATTTAGCTGACTCACTCCATTTCTGAATTGACACATTATTATATTAACTTTTCTTGACCCTGTTATTAGGCCTCGACCTGTTTTATTAATTATCTGGTTAATATGACAGAACCTGGCCTAATAACATTGTTTGAATATAAATGGCTGATCGATGGCCGTGTAATATAAACATATTTCACATTTTTATCCGGACCATTTCCGCTACCTAGCCAGCTTTAAACACCCGGACCATTTCCAACACCCGATGACCATTCAAACTCCCGAACATGTTTCGCCAACTTGAGACCATTAAAGTCAAGAACCATGTCCGCCAGCTGTTGTCCACTAATATCTCTGACAATCTGGTGTCCATTAAACTCCTGAATAAGTTACGCCACCTGGCCACCATTATACTTCCGGACCACTTCCGCCACCTGGTGTCACCTAAACTCTCTGACAAGACCCTCCAGGTGGCGACCATTAAACTCCCGGACTAATGCCGCCTCCTAGTCACATTAAACTCCGTCACCTGGCCACAAGGTCACAAGTAATCGTAAAGGCCATGGCCAGTCACCCGACCTGGTAATCTGCCGGTCCAGTCTAGCTACACGGTAACGAGCATTTTCGTGTACCAGCACCACTAACATGTCGCTTGAAACTTCCATTACAGTTACTCTACCTGGTCACCATTGGTATCCTTGTGTCCATTAAATTTCCCAGAATATTCCCACTCCCTGGCATACGGCATTCTTCCATTACCTTTTCCAAGTCACCAGTGATATTTCGTCCAGGCCCGTCATGTTTAGTTTTCTCCATGCAAGGTCCCCCTACCAAGTCACCATCAATTCACGGTTATTACTGGCGACATACTATCTATTTGTATTATAGTATCAACCAACGGTCAATATCTACTTCTATTAGAAATCTTCCACAACCTGTTCACCGGTAATTTCCTGACCAAATGTGTAATATACAAAAAGTTTTAAATGATTCTTAAGACATTTGTTTTTAAATGTAAGAATGTAAGAGAGAGTGGGTAACATAAAAACATAGATATGTTAGTTATGCATTGTGAGGAACCATGATGCATCTAACCCCCTGGTCCCTATTGACGAGGAAAGTAAAATGAATTTAATCTAAGTGGAAATAAAAAAGTGGTTACGATGAAAGTATAAGGGAAACGAGTTCGAATCTCGAATATTTATATTTGTCTTCAAATTATTTTTTATACTTTTTGGTTGCAATATCATAAGGTATTCAAGTTTAGTTAACATTTGGTTTGCATAAAGATATACAAAGAAATAGCCTTTTAAATCTGTCATTATTACATAGTTGTAGAATCGTAAATGTTCTACAGTAATTCTACTGCCTAGTCACGTTACCTGGTCACAGGTTACACAGTCCCGTCAAATTACCTGGCCATGTGTAACCCGGTTCAGTCACGTTACCTGTTCACGTGTAGCCCGTCCAAGTCACGCTACCTTGTCACAATTATAACAGTCCAGTAACGTTGTCTGGTCATTTGTAACCCGGTCGACTCACATCACCCACGGTACGTGTTCACGTGTAACCTGGTCCAATCACGTTACCTGTCACTGGTAGCCAGGCCCAGTCATGCTACCTAGTCACTGGTTACCGGGTCACGTCACGTTGCCTAGCGACTGGTAATCCGATGCAGTCACGTTACCTGGTCACTGGTAACACGGCTAGTAATGTTTCGTAGCCACCAGTAACCTGGCACAGTCACCTTACCTGGTTACTAATAACGCGTTCAAGTCATGTTACCTGGTCACGGGTAGCCAGACCCAGTCACGTTACCTGATCACTGGTTACATGGTCCAACTACGCAACTAGATAAATGTTGTTTTTTTTTTCAATCGAGTGTAGTTTTTCGCCATGCGTGATAGACCAGCTCTTTATATTATATTAAATCCACATATCATTGTGACGGAGGGAGACGGTCACCAGTATCGGATTTACAAGGTGTACAACACAAAATCATACGATAACAAATGAATACATGATTCAAAACAATGACAACAAAGTATAAAATTAAATATAAACTGTTTAATTATGGTTTTCATCACTAATGACTCTGATCACACTGTAGTTAGAAATCAAAATAACGAAAAAACAAGGGTAATGTATGCTATCTGTTAAAGTTATTATCGAATACAATCTGTCAACCCGAAGCAAATAGCATATACAAACACGGCTGTTTGATCTCCTGATGTGTGGCTCTACATATGACAAAATTCAAGAGACAGTCCAGCTCTTTATATTGAATTTAATCCACAACTTACTGAGACAAAGGGATGCTGTTAATAGTATCCCATCTACAAGTTGATTAACACAACATCAGACCATAACTTATACAGATATACTTCGAACTAATGATATCAAGCATTGTACGATTGTTTGTACGATTAAATAATCATCACAGCAATGGTTTTACATTTCCTTTGATACAAGGAATAATTAAGTAATGGTTAATTGGAACCCAACAATTTCGGCGATGGTGTATCAGCTGGAGTTGGACATAAAATGATGTTATTACTGTTTTAAGTCATAACATGTCACTATGCACTTCGATTCTTATGGTAAACATACATCTCAAGGGATCTGCTCGTGCTTGTGTCTGTTATTAACGTTAGTAAAACTCAAAGACCCGGATATGGTTTTCACCATAATTAGTGACCACAAGCTTATCACCATTTACAGAAATTGCCATTGGATACTTCATCCCATCCAAGGACGTCAGTAGTTCCCTGACTTGTAACCCGTCCCCAGACATCTGTACGACATTGTGTGACGTATGACCACATACGTAGATGTTTGCCTCCCTATCTACGTCTATCACGAAGGGACGCCTCACGACGCCAACCTTCATCACGTCCGTGTGACGTTTATCAGCCGACAGTCTGGACACCGTGACGTTTCCTGGGATGTTGCTATAGACACTGACGAGTGTGTCTCCATTTACTGGGTCATGTGTGAGTGAGTAACATTTACTGTTATACTGATGTAACAAGTCAGTCACGCCGTCCTGTGTTACACTGTATACTCCTCCTCCTCTTGTACCCACGACAAACCTCCCGTCTGTAAATGTTATACCACAACAGTCCTCCCCGTTTGACATCCTAATCTCAGACGACAGGGAAAGTTTTGATGACTCGACTTTCACGACATGTATACCACTAGGATTGTCGACAGCGACCGCCACAGTGTTGTTGTCTACTAGACACAGATCATTGGAACATCCTCGAACGGACAACTCGTCCAGAAACTGTCCTTTGTCTGTAAACAGCTTCAGCTTCTTGTTGTCGGCATCACTTACCACTATTTGATCACATGGAAGGTACACAACACCACAAGCACAGCAATTATTTTTTTCTGTTTGTGTCTTTATATTGAACTTTCCAATTTCCTTAACTTTCCCTTCTAACAAGTGTGGTACTAGATCACAATGAATGCGAGGGAAACGTCGTGGTTGTTTGTCTATGACGATCTTTCCCATTGCGTCATCATCAAGGTTACCGAGTCCACTAACAATATTATGTTTAACGCTGACGGACGTGTACGACTTTCTCATCTCCGTTATCAGGGTCTTACACGACTCCACCTCTGCCTGTCCTCTCTGGTACAACACTATCGTCTCAATGTGGTCATTTCCCTCTACGGCGGTAACCGACGACTTCATGGTATTTAACATACTATTCATCAGACGTTCACACTGCCGCAATGACGCTTCCACGTGTCTCTTCTCTTCTTTGAACGACGCGATCAACTTGTCTGTGACGTCCTTCTGTAGCGTGTTTAACCGTTTATCGACCTTATGACGTAGATCGGTGATACTCTGTAGTGCGATTTCCTGGTTCTGTACCAGAGTTTGAAGCTGTTCGTCAAAGTCCTTCACTATTACGCCAATAACCTCCGTGTTTTTCTTCAGCATGTCTTGCATGTCTTCTAGCCGTGACCCATCTTTTATTTTCTGAAAATACTTTATCGTTGTTGTCACTTCCTCACATCTTCTATGGTTCTCAAAAACGCATATCTGGCATCCTAAGAGTTGATGGTCCTCACAATACCAAACTTTCTTCTCATCGTGTTGGTCACATCGAGGGGCTGACTTTTCCTGTTTTGGTCGCCCTCCGCCATATCCGGTTATATCCAAGATGTCACAGTCACTGTGTATGATATCATGAAACTGTGTCTTACAAGTTTCACAAAAAATCGCCTTCATGTTCTTGCACCAAAACTTCGCGGGATTCGTCATGTTACCTTTTGTCTGACAGGGTTTACAGTACAGTGGTTCAGACGATCGTTCCTTGAGCTGAATGAGGTCCTGTATCACAACGTTAGTCGGGAACTGTTCTGCCCATTTGTCCTTAGATTCCACAGGGTTGACAGGGGGGGTCACTCTCCTACAGACAGGACAAGGGAAGGATGTTTCTGACGCCATCTTCCCTGACAACTCCTTGGTGATGTAGGTCCCGAGACATTTCTGACAGAAGCAGTGGAAACAGGGTAAGGACTTAGGTTTCTGAAGTCTCTCCAGACAAATAGGACATTCCAGTAAGTGTAAATTCAGTTCTGGAGGGCGTCCACCTTCGGCCATTGTGAGGGTCAACACTAAATAAAGAGAAATTGTATAATAATAATGTCATATTACTAACAGCTTTTATGATTTAATCATTTCACGGACGGGAGCGCTGTTGATTAAATATTCCAGTTTGCTCTCTTTTCCGTTATCATTTTCCATTCTGTGAAAATACAAGCACACCCTCTCTCGATTTTATCTCTACAGAAAGCTATATTTCATTATATTTAAAATTTACTCTCTAATGTTTAATTGACTTGATGACGTCATTCATCGATGACGGTTAAATCGTTTCACACATAGACAACCTATATCGGACGATGGCACAGCATTGATGCCTACTGAATTAAGATATTTGGTCCATGTAATAATAAATCATTGTGATTGATTTCATTGCGTAATTCGATAACATAACACAATTGGAGATATTAGCAAAAAAACTGGTATTTAAATCTGCATGTTCAACAGACACTACCCTTTCCTGATCTATTGAAAACTGCAATGTTACACAATTAATTACGTTTCGTCACTCATTCGAATAATTCAGATTCATCATTCAAATTAGTCATATCACACATTAAAATAAAGAGTCAATGTCCTCTATATATTATTAATTTGAATAAATAAAAACCTTTGATTGTCTTATAACTCAATATCACCTCTTCCAAATAATGATATCATTTAAATCAATATCACTTGCTCAAATTAATGATATAATTGTTTAAATTCAATTATATGATATCACTAATGCAAGTCAATGACTTCACTCATTCAAATTATTATCACTGATTAAAGATGATATCACTCGTCCATTTTTTTCTCTACATTTACCGATACATTTAGAGAGAGTTTCTAGATGTTTAAGGTTTCTTTTTTTCAATCCTCTTTCATGCAATATATATCATAGTTTGGTGTAAGTCGGATAACTTGATCTTATAGGTCGCACTACTGGGTCCCAAATGTCGGACTATTGGGTCCCATATGTCGGACTACTGAACCCCATATGTCGGAGTACGAGGTCATATATGTCGGACTACTGGGTCCCATATGACGGAGTACGAGGTCATATATGTCGCACTACTGGGTCCCATATGTCGGACTACTGGGTCACATATGTCGGACTACTGGGTCACATATGACGGAGTACGAGGTCATATATGTCGGACTATTGGGTCCCATATGTCGGAGTACGAGGTCATATATGTCGGACTACTGGGTCCCATATGACGGAGTACGAGGTCATATATGTCGCACTACTGGGTCCCATATGTCGGACTACTGGGTCACATATGTCGGACTACTGGGTCACATATGACGGAGTACGAGGTCATATATGTCGGACTATTGGGTCCCTTATGTCGGATACACTGGCTCTGATGGGCCGGACTATATGTCGGACTACTGGGTCCCATATGTCGGACTATTAGGTCCCATATGACGGAGTACGGGGTCCCATATGTCAGACTACTGGGTCCCATATGTCGGAGTACGGGGTCCCATATGTCAGACTACTGGGTCTCATATGCCTGTCTACTGGGTCCCATATGACGAAGTAAGGGATCCCATTTGTCGGACTACTGGGTCCCATTTGTCGGATTACTGGGTCCCAGATGACGGAGTACGAGGTCCCATATGTCGGACAACTGGGTCCAATATGCCTGTCTACTGGATCCCATAAGTCGGACTACTTGTTCTCATAAGTCGTACTACTGGGTTCCATATGTCGGACTACTGGGTCCCATATCTTGGACTACTGGGTCGCATATGTCGGACTATTGGATCCCATATGTCGGACTACTAGGTCATATATATCGGATTATTGGGTCCCACATTTCGGACAACTGGGGTCCATATGTCGGTCTACTGGATCCCATATGTCCATATGTCGGACTATTGGGTCTCAAATGTCTGACTACTGGAACCAATATGTCAGAGTATCGGGTCCCATATGTTGGACTACTGAGTCCCATATGTCGTACTACTGAGTCCCATATGTCGGACTATTGGGTCCCATATATCGGACTACTGGGTCCTATAAATCGTACTACTGGGTCCCATATGTCGGACAACTGAGTCCCATATGTCAGACAACTGGGTCCCATATGTCGGACAACTGGATCCCATTTGTTGGACTACTGGGTCCTTTATGTTGGACTATTAAATCCCATATGTCGGACTACTGTATCCCATATGTCGGACTACTAGGTTCCATACATGTACGTCAGACTATTTGATCCCATATGTCGGACTACTGGCTACCATATGTCGGAATATTGAGTTCCATATGTCAGACTACTGGGTGCCACATGTCGGACTATCAGATCATATATATGTCGGACTTCTGGGACCAATATGTCGGACAATCGGGTCCCATATGTCGGACTACTGGGGTCCATATGTCGGATTACTGGGGACCATATGTCAGACTAGTGGATCACATATGTCAGAATATTTGGTCCAATATGTCGGACTACTCGGTCCTATATGTCGGACAACTGGGTTCCATTTGTCGGACTATTGGGTCTCATATATCGGACTACTGGGTCCCCTATGTCTGACTACTGGGTCTCATATGTTGGACTATTGGGTCCCATATGTCTGACTACTGGGTCCCCTATGTTGGACAACTGAGTCCCATATTTCGGACAATTGGGTCCCATATATCGGACTACTGGGTCCCATATGTCGGACTACTGGGTCCCATATGTCGGACTATTGGGTCCCATATATCGGACTACTGGGTCATATATATCGGACTACTGGGTATCATGTGTTGGACTACTGGGTCTCATTTGTTGGACTATTGGATCCCATATGTCTGACTACTGGTTCCCCTATGTTGGACAACTGAGTCCCATATGTCGGACAATTGGGTCCCATATATTGGACAACTGGGTCCCATATGTCTGACTACTGGGTCCCCTATGTTGAACTACTGGATTTCATATGTTGGACTACTGTATCCCTTATGTCGGATTACTGGGTCCCATACATGTACGTCGGACTATTTGATCCCATATGTCGGAATATTGAGTTCAATATGTCGGACTTCTGGGACCAATATGTCGGACAATCGGGTCCTATATGTCGGACTACTGGGGTCCATATGTCGGACAACTCGGTCCCATATGTCGGACAACTGGATCCCATATGTCGGACTACTGGGTCTCATATGTCGGACTATTGTGTCCCATATGTGGCACTATTGGGTGCCATATGTCGGACTACTGGGGTCCATGTATGTCGGACTACTGGGTCGCATATATCAGACTATTGGATCCGATATGTTGGACTACTGGGTCCCATATGTCGGACTATATGGTCCCATATGTCGGACCAGTGGGGTCCATATGTCGAATTACTGGATCACATATGACGAACTACTGAATCCCATATGTCGGATTACTGGGTCCCATATGTCAGACAATTGGATCCCATATGTCGGAATATTTGGTCAAATATGACGGAGTACGAGGTCATATATGTCGGACTATTGGGTCCCATATGTCGGAGTACGAGGTCATATATGTCGGACTACTGGGTCCCATATGACGGAGTACGAGGTCATATATGTCGCACTACTGGGTCCCATATGTCGGACTACTGGGTCACATATGTCGGACTACTGGGTCACATATGACGGAGTACGAGGTCATATATGTCGGACTATTGGGTCCCTTATGTCGGATACACTGGCTCTGATGGGCCGGACTATATGTCGGACTACTGGGTCCCATATGTCGGACTATTAGGTCCCATATGACGGAGTACGGGGTCCCATATGTCAGACTACTGGGTCCCATATGTCGGAGTACGGGGTCCCATATGTCAGACTACTGGGTCTCATATGCCTGTCTACTGGGTCCCATATGACGAAGTAAGGGATCCCATTTGTCGGACTACTGGGTCCCATTTGTCGGATTACTGGGTCCCAGATGACGGAGTACGAGGTCCCATATGTCGGACAACTGGGTCCAATATGCCTGTCTACTGGATCCCATAAGTCGGACTACTTGTTCTCATAAGTCGTACTACTGGGTTCCATATGTCGGACTACTGGGTCCCATATCTTGGACTACTGGGTCGCATATGTCGGACTATTGGATCCCATATGTCGGACTACTAGGTCATATATATCGGATTATTGGGTCCCACATTTCGGACAACTGGGGTCCATATGTCGGTCTACTGGATCCCATATGTCCATATGTCGGACTATTGGGTCTCAAATGTCTGACTACTGGAACCAATATGTCAGAGTATCGGGTCCCATATGTTGGACTACTGAGTCCCATATGTCGGACTACTGGATCCCATATGTCGGATTATTGGGTCCCATATTTCGGACAACTGGTTCCCATATATCGGACTACTGGGTCCCATATGTCGGACAACTGGGTCCCAGATGTCGGTCTACTGGGTCCCATATGTCGGACAACTGGATCCCATTTGTTGGACTACTGGGTCCTTTATGTTGGACTATTAAATCCCATATGTCGGACTACTGTATCCCATATGTCGGACTACTAGGTTCCATACATGTACGTCAGACTATTTGATCCCATATGTCGGACTACTGGCTACCATATGTCGGAATATTGAGTTCCATATGTCAGACTACTGGGTGCCACATGTCGGACTATCAGATCATATATATGTCGGACTTCTGGGACCAATATGTCGGACAATCGGGTCCCATATGTCGGACTACTGGGGTCCATATGTCGGATTACTGGGGACCATATGTCAGACTAGTGGATCACATATGTCAGAATATTTGGTCCAATATGTCGGACTACTCGGTCCTATATGTCGGACAACTGGGTTCCATTTGTCGGACTATTGGGTCTCATATATCGGACTACTGGGTCCCCTATGTCTGACTACTGGGTCTCATATGTTGGACTATTGGGTCCCATATGTCGGACTACTGGGTCCCCTATGTTGGACAACTGAGTCCCATATGTCGGACAATTGGGTCCCATATATCGGACTACTGGGTCCCATATGTCGGACTACTGAGTCCCATATGTCGGACTATTGGGTCCCATATATCGGACTACTGGGTCATATATATCGGACTACTGGGTATCATGTGTTGGACTACTGGGTCTCATTTGTTGGACTATTGGATCCCATATGTCTGACTACTGGTTCCCCTATGTTGGACAACTGAGTCCCATATGTCGGACAATTGGGTCCCATATATTGGACAACTGGGTCCCATATGTCTGACTACTGGGTCCCCTATGTTGAACTACTGGATTTCATATGTTGGACTACTGTATCCCTTATGTCGGATTACTGGGTCCCATACATGTACGTCGGACTATTTGATCCCATATGTCGGAATATTGAGTTCAATATGTCGGACTTCTGGGACCAATATGTCGGACAATCGGGTCCTATATGTCGGACTACTGGGGTCCATATGTCGGACAACTCGGTCCCATATGTCGGACAACTGGATCCCATATGTCGGACTACTGGGTCTCATATGTCGGACTATTGTGTCCCATATGTGGCACTATTGGGTGCCATATGTCGGACTACTGGGGTCCATGTATGTCGGACTACTGGGTCGCATATATCAGACTATTGGATCCGATATGTTGGACTACTGGGTCCCATATGTCGGACTATATGGTCCCATATGTCGGACCAGTGGGGTCCATATGTCGAATTACTGGATCACATATGACGAACTACTGAATCCCATATGTCGGATTACTGGGTCCCATATGTCAGACAATTGGATCCCATATGTCGGAATATTTGGTCAAATATGTTGGACTACTTTGTTCCATATGTCAGACTACGGAGTCCAATATGTCGGAGTACGGGGTCCCATATGTCGGATTATTGGGTCCAATATGTACGTCAGACTATTTAATCCCATATGTCGGACTTCTGGCTCCCATATGTCGGAATATTGAGTTCCATATGTCAGACTACTGGGTGTCACATGTCGGACTATCGAATCTCATATGTCGGACTTCTAAGACCAATATGTCGGACAATCGGGTCCCATATGTCGGACTACTGGGTCCCATATGACGAAGTACGGGATCCCATATGTCGGACTACTTGGTCCCATATGCCTGTCTACTGAGTTCAATATGACGGGATATTGGGTCCCACATGTCGGACTACTTGGTCCCATATGACGGAGTACGAGGTCCCGTATGTCGGACTGCTGGGTCCCATATGCCTTTTTACTGGGTCCAACATTCGGACAACTGAATCCAATATGTCGGACTACTGGGTCCCATATGACGGAGTACGGGGTCCCATATGTCGGACTACTGAATCCAATATGTCGGAGTACTGGATCCCATATGTCGGAGTACTGAGTCCCATATGTCGGAGTACTGGATCCCATATGTCGGACTACTGGGTTTCATATGTCAGACTACTGGGTCCCATATGTCCGATTATTGGGTCCCAAATGTCGGATTATTGGGTCCCAAATGTCGGACTACTGGGTCCCATATTTCGGCTACAGGGTCCCATATGTCGGACTACCGAGTCCCATATGTCGGACTACTGGGTCCTAAATATCGGACTACTGGGTCCCATATGTCGGAATACTGGGTCCCATGTGTCGGACTATTGGGTCACATATTTCGGACTTCTTGGTCCCATATGTCAGACTATTGGGTCCTATATATCGGACTACAGGGTCCCATATGTTGGACTACTGGGTCCTATATGTCGGACTTCTTGGTCGCATATGTCGGACTACTGGGTCCCATATTTCGGACTACTGAGTCCCATATGTCGGACTCCTTGGTCGCATATATCGGACTATTGGATCCTATATGTCGGACTACTGGGTCCCATTTTTCGGACTACAGGGTCAAATATTTCGGACTACCGAGTTCCATATGTCGGACTACTGAGTCCCATATGGCTGACTACTGGGTCCAATATGTCGGACACTGGGTCCCATATGTCGGACTATTGAATCTCATATGTCGGCTTTTTGGGTCAGATATGAAGGACTTCTTGGTCCCATATATAGGACTACGAGGTGCCATGTGTCGGACTATTTGCCATTAAAGGGCGGACTACTGGGTCTCATGTCGGGCTATTTGATCTTGTAGGCCGACAAGTTGGTCTCATAGTTTGCAATACTTAATCTCATAGATCAGTCTGCTGGGTCTCAAAGGTCAGACTGCTGGGTCTCAAAGGTCAGACTGCTGGGTCTAATAGGTCATACTACTGGGTCTCATAGGTCGGATAACAGGACTACTGGGCTACTGGGTCTCATATACCATACTATTGGGCCCTATGCGTCGGACTTTTGGATAATATAAACGACCTACTGGATCCAACATGCAAAAGCTAAGTCTACTGTTTGATTCATAATTGGAGCTTCTACATTTAATAATACGCTCAACTGTGAATACGGGATCTAATTTATTGACCTAATGAATCTCAGAGTTCGGATTACTAGAACTCATATGTCGGACTACTGGTTCCCATGGTCGGATTACTAGAACTCTGAAGTCGGACTACTGGTTCCCATGGGTCGGAACACTCGCTATCATAGTTCTGACAACTGGTTCCCACAGGCCGAAATATTGGATATCATAGGCTGGACTATGATTACTAGATGCTATAGGGTAGGATACATTAAATCATAAGTCGGAGTACCGGATTTCATAAGAGGGGTTACTTCATATCATAGAACTATCGAATCCCATAGGCAGAATAACTTAATCCACTTCCACTGCGCATTCGAAAGTTCTTTTTTTAAGAACTCCGATGTGGCGCAGCGGTATAGGCTGCGCGTATTTCTGGCTAGGCGAATGGGTGCCATATATTGTGAGTTCGAGGCCCGGTCAGGGCACGAGTTTAACAGTTGTTTTCCTTCGTCATTTGTGTTGCTAAGTTATATATCTATTTCATAGCACAATTTGATATACACTCTGTGTTGGTTGACAATAGATTTGAATTTCCTGTCGTAATTGTACCGATATATGTAAACATTCCGTATTGTCTGGTAAGTTATTCGTTATAGATACATGTCTTATTAAAACGTTTCGTTTCTCTAGTTTCGGGTATATATACTTTACAATCCCTCCCGAAGTGTTGAGTATCTACGTTATACATTATATTCATTTTGATGTTTTTCTTGATACTGTCGTGGTTTTTATTAACAACATTTTAAATCCTAATCAATTGCCTCATATTTGGTCCTTTAGTTGAATGTGGTATATCGTCACGCTTTCCATTTTATTAACACGTGATACTATACTGACAACAAGTGGGTCGTTGATGACTCCGTCAATCAAGATTATTTGTTTTACGGATCATAAGAAACCTTACAACACTCGTAACATATTTCAATTCACAAAAGGCATGTTTATTTATTACTAGTGTATTGTTTTTGTTGTTAGGTATCATGTCATCGTCTTGTAAATATTGTTATATGTCATTAAACGCGTTCCCACACTAGTAATATTAACAGATTATTTACTTATTGTGCTGTTAATATTTTCTTCATCAATCATAAACCATCCTAACCACACTGGTAACAAACATCGTCTGAATATATACAGTAATATATATCGCAACAACACTAGTGATACCTGGGAAGATGAGGTATAAGTGATACCTGGGAGGATGAGGTATAAGTGATACATGGGAGGGGTGGTATAAGTGATACATGGGAGGGGAAGTATAAGTGATACCTGGGATGAGAGGTATAAGTGATACCAGGGAGGGGAGGTATAAGTGATACATGGGAGGGGAAGTATAAGTGATACATGGGAGGGGGAGGTATAAGTGAAACCTGGGAGGGGGAGGTATAAGTGATACCTGGGAGGGGAGGTATAAGTGATACCTGGGAGGGGGAGATATAAGTGATACCTGGGAGTGGGAGGTATAAGTGATACCAGGGAGGGGAGGTATAAGTGATACCTGGGAGGGGGAGATATAAGTGATACCTGGGAGGGGGAGATATAAGTGATACCTGGGAGGGGAGGTATACGTGATACCTGGGAGAGGGATATATAAGTGATACCTGGGAGAGGGGTATAAGTGATACCTGGGAGGGGAGGTATACGTGATACCTGGGAGGGGAGGTATAAGTGATACCTGGGAGGGGGGTATAAGTGATACCTGGGAGAGGGATATATAAGTGATACCTGGGAGGGGAGGTATAAGTGATACCTGGGAGGGGAGGTATAAGTGATACCTGGGAGGGGAGGTATAAGTGATACCTGGGAAGGGGGGGGGGGGGGGTATAAGTGATACCTGGGAGAGGGATATATAAGTGATACCTGGGAGAGGGATATATAAGTGATACCTGGGAGAGGGATATATAAGTGATACCTGGGAGAGGATATATAAGTGATACCTGGGAGAGGGATATATAAGTGATACCTGGGAGAGGGATATATAAATGATACCTGGGAGAGGGGTATAAGTGATACCTGGGATGGGAGGTATACGTGATACCTGGGAGGGGAGGTATAAGTGATACCTGGGAGGGGGATATAAGTGATACCTGGGAGAGGGATATATAAGTGATACCTGGGAGGGGAGGTATAAGTGATACCTGGGAGGGGAGGTATAAGTGATACCTGGGAGTGGAGGTATAAGTGATACCTGGGAGGGGGGGGGGGGGGGGGTATAAGTGATACCTGGGAGAGGGATATATAAGTGATACCTGGGAGAGGGATATATAAGTGATACCTGGGAGAGGGATATATAAGTGATACCTGGGAGAGGGATATATAAGTGATACCTGGGAGAGGATATATAAGTGATACCTGGGAGAGGGATATATAAGTGATACCTGGGAGGGGGTATAAGTGATACCTGGGAGGGGGTATAAGTGATACCTGGGAGGGGGTATAAGTGATACCTGGGAGGGGGGTATAAGTGATACCTGGGAGGGATATATAAGTGATACCAGGGAGGGGGAGATATAAGTGATACCAGGGAGGGGGGTATAAGTGATACATGGGAGGGGAATAAGTTGTAGGGTGAAGGATTTAACTTGAAGGTGATTTTTTTTTGTATATATGATCAGGATGTGGGATTAAAACTGATACATGGCAGTGTGAGATGTAATTAAAAAAAAAGTAGCATAGGAAGGTGGGACTAATTGATGTTAAGTAGCAGTACCTGTTAGAAGCTGGCTCTTCTGGAGATTGAACTAAGTACTCGTGTGCACAGTTCTGTCTTCCAGTGAATTAAACTGGTCCAAATATTTCATGTAAGACAGTTGTGTACGAAAATTTGAACCTGTCGACAGATAGAGTACATCATATACCACTCCTTATACACGTGACCTCATCAATATTAACGTCAGTAACAACATATCTATGTCACAATGAACCTTAATCAGTGTACTTTATACTGGGTTACACAAGTAAACAATCTAGATGTCAATCAATATCTACACTTTATGCTGCATCTGCTTTTTTTTTCGTTAGTAAACCGAACTGTGGCATATGATATTGTATACTGGAGTGATTCTGTCAGTGTAGGAATACATCTTTAGGCATCATGTGTAAACACATTGCCGCCGGCCACCGGTCTTTTTCGGCATAGCCGTTTAATTTTCTTTTGTTCCCGGATATGACTCGACAGGTGGCGTTACTGGTCCAGAAGAAGTATGTGATTGGTCAATGTTGCGGTAAATGCAAAATGCAGACATGCTGTTAAAAACGAAACAAAATTAAGATTGAATGTAAGCTGAATAAGTGGATGGATCTATTCCAATGACACATTAATGAAATCATACTTCTGATTCAAATGCAGTCTTATTATCACCAAAAATGATTGAAACTGATATAATTTTGTTATCCGAGCTGAAACTGCGCATTTATTAATCAGTTCGTTAATTTATTGCACCAGCGGTTTTACAGTATAACCACCAGCATTAAAATTACGCCGTTTATCTTTATTTCGCGACCTTACCTCAACTGACATACATGTATTCATGAATACATGATTTCGCGAACGCTGATTTAGAATAAACTTTTAATTCGCGAATGATGAGCTATAAGAGCCATGGACGTTGTAAGACTCCTACATCGGTAACCGATAGGTTAGCCGCCATCCAAAAATGTTATTATTTTATGATCACGAAGAATTTGAATTCGCAATTGACTCTCCTGGCGTATTAACGCAACAATAAATCCTACGCGAAATAAAAGTGATTTACAGTATATGGGGTATTAAATAAACAGACACTGTTTAAGATGTGTTCTTGGTTCTTTGCAATGTTTTAAAATTATAATATAAATAAGTTTTGTTTATATAATTATAGCGTTATAACTGTGTTCAATAATTCTTAGAATGCTTCTATTAATGATGACAGCACATTCTCAAAAGGAATATTTTTTTTTGAGTTCGGTTGTTATGTCATTTTCATAAAACTAATTCATCATGGCTTTAAAAAAAAACAATTAGTTCATAGTCTATAAAAGCAAACTCAAACATCGTTTATATAGGGCAGACATCTATGATGCTCACACCAAACTATTACAAATGTTCCAGCCCCGCCACCTGGTCAGTATTTCATTCTCGGACCAGTTCCTCCACTTGGTCACCGTCTAACTCCAATACTAGTTACGTCATGTAATTCCCCCTGGCGTTTCCCACTGCTACCAGGTCACCATAATCCCCAAGTTATGCCCCGCCACCAGGTCACCAGTAACTGTAAAGGCCATGGCCAGTCATTCAACCTGGTGATCTGCCGGCCCTAACCAACTACATTTTAACCTGTAATTCCCTGGCCCAGTCCAGCTACATGGTCACCAGCATTTTCGTGTACCAGTACCGCTAATGTGTCGCGTGAATCTTCCAGTACAGTTTCTCTACCTGGTCACCATTCGTTATCTTGTATCCATTAATATCCCATAATACTCCCACTCACTGGTCTTCGGCAACCCCACTTCCTGGTCCCAAGTCACCAGTAATATTTCCACAAAGGCCCGTTAACTTTATAAGTTCTCTCCTTGCACGGTCCCCCTATCATGTCACCATAAATTCCCGGCTACTTCTACCAACCTGATCAACAGAAATTTCCCGACAAGTCCCAAAATCAGTTCACCGGTAATCACCTAGCCAAATGTAATGGTCAAAGGTATGGTTTATATGTGTAATATACAAACAGTATAGAATGTTGCTAAAGATATTTTTAATCTAAGAATGTAAGAGGGAATGTCTTAAATACAAATATAGATATGATATTTATGCATTGTGAGGAACCACGAGGTACCCAAAGCCCAAGGCCCTATCACCGACGACAATGGAGTTGATTTAATCTTCTTGGAAATGAAAAAAGTGGTTACATCGGTGAAAGTACAAGGGAAACGAGTTCGAATCTCAAATATCTATTTTTTACCTTTTTGTTGTTGTAATGGCATAAGGTATTTAGGTGTGGTTAACATTGGGTTTGTATAATGATATATAAAGATATAGCATTTTAAATCGGTCATTATTACATTGTATCGGTGTTGTAGAATCGTAAGTGTTCTACAGTAATTTTACGGTCCAGACACGTAACCTGGTCAAGTGTAACCCGGCCAAATCACATTGCCTGTCCAAGCGTAATCCGGCCAAGTCACATTACCTCTCCAAGTGTAACCCGGCCAAGTCACATTACCTGTCCAAGTGTAACCCGGCCAAGTCACATTACCTGTCCAAGTGTAACCCGGCCAAGTCACATTACGTGGTCACTGGTTACCGGATTATGTCACGTTACCTGGTCACTGGTTACCGGATTATGTCACGTTACCTGGCGATCCAATCCAGTCACGTTACATGGTCACTGTTAACCCTATTCAGTCGCAATACCTGGCCACCTGTAACCTTGTCCAGTCACGTTAACTAATCACTATTAATCCGATCAATTCAAGTTACCATGGTCCAACTACGCAACTAAAATAAAATTGTAGATTTATTGGAAAGTGTCAAACTTGAAAATCAACATCAACTCGGGCAGCACGGGTAGGACACTGCCTGCTCCCAACTCGCTTGATTCAGATTTCGATAAGTATTTAACCTTAACAAATGTTCTTACTTTGTAAACTGATAACAAAATGATAACTCACCATGCATATGGGTTACCCTGTTTTTTTTTTACATTTTATGCAATAAATAATTTCCGATATTTCACTGGTAAAATTGTATTAAATACATATATTTTGTTCGTTATAGGTATATTGAAAAACAATTATTGATTTTAGTACAATCGTACAGGGAACCAGCAAACATTCAATTGTACTTTTTATCAATTTACATTCGTTCATAATTATATCGGAAGACATTTGTACATATTTTTATAGAAACCATTCGTGCACACTTTTATCTGAAAACTTTGTAAATATTACTTGTTGGAAAAACATCGTACATATACTAAATAGGACACATAGGTAGATATTTTATATCTCAAACCATTCGGAACTTATCGGAAAACACTATTGTATATCGTATTTAATATCGAGAAATATTAATACATATCTCATATCGAAAAATATTTGTATATAAAGAATGGAGTGTAGTAAGGGGCGATAACTCTGTTATCGTTCCTTACGGAACGAAATGAAGGTACGAGAGAATACACCGTTTTTGCCGGATATAATGGCTCTTTGAGGACGGTAAAACTGGCACATACAATTTTGATGGGCTTTTGAACCATTGTAAAACTCGGCTCCATCTAGGTCTGGATGTATCTGGTATCCCTGTGGAAATACGTATTGATGAGATATTTTGGGTCAAACATGCCAAAATCGTCATTTTGACTAAGAGGTTCTGTTTAAACCGCCCTCAAAATTCAAAAAAAAAATCCAGAAACAAATGCAATGCACATGTATATAGATAAATGTTTCCTAAAGAAAACAGTCTGTTTCGTTTTTCGATATCTGTTACAGAACGGTCACAAGATTGTTTTGAAAATGGCCTAATTTTTCGACCTTCTCAGTATTTTCCCACTTGACAGGGATATTTTGCTATAAATAGCAGACGATCGAATGTTTTGATGACGTTTACAAACGCCCATCCTGAAGTCATCGGGTTTTGTCTCTGAAATGTAGATTCCCCGAGGAGTTCCGGATGTTATTACGCCATGACTTCACGCCGCTTACTCTTTCAACTCCAGGCTTTAGTTGCGTTCAATGTGAGTTGTATTACATTTTACCGTCAGGACCAGGACTTTTTAATATTCTCTCATTATAAAGGTGACATTGGAAGTTATAGCTGTTCTACTATAACCAAATGTGTTGCTTGACAGGATCAGAATGCATCGTACGTCAACCCAGACCAGCGTTCAAATAGTTTTCGATAACAAGCTTCGGTAGGCCTAAGTTACATGTCGTATACGTTGGCCTTCTGCAGTTCTCTAAAGGTCATACGTGTTCATTAACGTTTTAGAGACAGGCGACGTTTAAATATGTAATATCTATTTTCTTTATTGTTTGTTTGTTTAACGAAATTACTGTTTCGTTAGTTGATGCATGTTGATGTTCAGCTGATATTTGTTTATGTCGAGTAGATCTAGCAACGTTTCGAGAATCATATCACGGACATATTTTTAGCTTACGATGACACACACTTTCGGGGACTACTGTACATGTACTTCAGTACATACTAACAGTATATTGAACAGTTTGTTTTCAATAATAGACTAATTTCTCAATTGTTAGCCGCTTTTGAGAGATGAGCACGCAACGCGCTTTTTACCCCCCCCCCCCCCCCCCCCCCCCTTCGGTTGGTGTTTTGTAAAATTACTTGACTACTGTGATATCTAAGCGTGGCAAATTTGCACAAATATGCAACACTGTAAGGTTCGTCATTATTCTGATAACTTATTTTGCTATGAAAATATAATATAAAGATGAATTTTGAAAGAAAAGAAAACTAATGTTAGACTGAATAGCCTCTTAGCAAGTTAACACAGTAATCAAAAAGGCAAACAGAAATTTGGGCCTAATATTCAAGACCTTTAGTTGTATGAATGTAGAAATGTTTCTAAACCTTTACAAGTCACTAGTACGCCCCTATTTAGAAACAAATATCACTACATGGTCTCCCATGTTAAAGAAAGACAAAATGTCACTAGAAAACATCCAGAGAAGGGCCACTAAATTAGTTCCATCACTAAAAGATCTATCATATCCAGAACGCCTGCGTCATCTGGGACTTCCATCACTTGAATATAGGAGATTAAGAGCAGACATGGTTCAAACCTATAAATTGATTAGCAATTTAGACATATCTAACCAACAAGTAATACCTACACTTGATAACCTTAATACTAGAGGGAATTCCAAAAAACTTAAAAAGATTAGGTACAACACTAATATTAGGGGACAAGCTTTTAAAAATAGGATTGTAAATACATGGAATCGACTTCCCACATCAGTAGTAGATTCCCCGTCCCTTAATACTTTTAAATCTAGGCTCAATAAGCATTGGGTCAATCATCCAGTAAAGTTTTTACCTTCTTGCTACTAATGTATATATATAAAAGTTGTATACGTGTCCTCTGCGCAACCTGCAAATGAGTGTACAACCATGAAGATGCGTCGACAGAAGCCACAAGCTTACAAGAGACCAACCAACCAACTGTTTTCCCATAGACCTTAGTGTTAACGTTTTGGATTATTTCATTCAAATTCTTGAATTGAATATGACGATTATGGTTTATAACAAAAGTTCAGGGTCTGATATAACACCTAATCAAAAAAAAAAAATTAGGTCCTTCAGCTCAAATTTTCTCCAGGGTAGCCATTTTGAAAATAGGTGAATTTCGCAGTAAAAATTCTCAAAAATCTTAAATGTTTACCTGTTTACTATTATTACGTGAACTTTTGGGAAAAAAACCAATCGGTTTATATCAACATTTCATATTGATAGTTACCTATCAGGCTACATATCTATTTTCTCACTTCATAACATACTGGCCAATCAGTGGCTGCCAGACATTTTATCCTTGGCTCAACGTTCTATACACAGGGGCTGTTTCAAAAATATATTTTTCAATTGGTTGGTTGTTCCCTATAGCATCTTTCTTATTTTTCAAAGATAACTTTTCTGGAACAGGATGGAACCATATGATATGCTATTAAAATATGCAGTGCCTGACTGCAAGTCTTAGGCTGGTAGGTTGATTCTTCTATTGGTACCGGATATGAAATTCTTAAGAGAAAACCACATTAAAATTGAGTTAATTTTGAAATGTAAATTTTAATATCTTGATAAGCTTTGAATTTAAAGTGATGGCTTTTGGTTAATAGCCAAGTATATAAATCGTGCTACTCAGAAATATAAACAAATAAGATATAGAATAAAGATCGGGGGAGATAACTCAATGTTATCCCCTCCACCCCCTAATTTCTGGTCTTTTTGTAAAAAATGAAGAAAAAAGGCTGAACGAGAAAAAAAATTAGGAGTGGAGCCATTATTTAGATAAAAGAGTCGAAACACAGACACAGAACACGGAACCGGGCAAGTGACAACAAAAAATAGCCAGATGTAGAGACCAACCGACCAATCGTTTTCCCATAGACCTTAGTGTTAACGTTTTGGATTATTTCATTCAAATTCTTGAATTGAATATGACGATTATGGTTTATAACAAAAGTTTAGGGTCTGATATAACACCTAATCAAAAAAAAATGTTGGGTCCTTCAGCTCAAATTTTCTCCAGGGTAGCCATTTTGAAAATAGGTGAATTTCGCAGTAAAAATTCTCAAAAATCTTAAATGTTTACCTGTTTACTATTATTACGTGAACTTTTGGGAAAAAAACCAATCGGACTTAAGAAATTTATATCAACATTTCATATTGATAGTTACCTATCAGGCTACATATCTATTTTCTCACTTCATAACATACTGGCCAATCAGTGGCTGCCAGACATTTTATCCTTGGCTCAACGTTCTATACACAGGGGCTGTTTCAAAAATAAATTTTTTCAATTGGTTGGTTGTTCCCTATATCATCTTTCACATTTTTCAAAGATAACTTTTCTGGAACAGGATAGAACCATATGATATGCTATTAAAATATGCAGTGCCTGACTGCAAGTCTTAGGCTGGTAGGTTGATTCTTCTATTGGTACCGGATATGAAATTCTTAAGAGAAAACCACATTAAAATTGAGTTAATTTTGAAATGTAAATTTTAATATCTTGATAAGCTTTGAATTTAAAGTGATGGCTTTTGGTTAATAGCCAAGTATAGAAATCGTGCTACTCAGAAATATAAACAAATAAGATATAGAATAAAGATCGGGGGAGATAACTCAATGTTATCCCCTCCACCCCCTAATTTCTGGTCTTTTTGTAAAAAATGAAGAAAAAAGGCTGAACGAGAAAAAAAATTAGGAGTGGAGCCATTATTTAGATAAAAGAGTCGAAACACAGACACAGAACACGGAACCGGGCAAGTGACAACAAAAAATAACCAGATATATCACCAAACACTGAACTTGGGTAGTGACAACAGAACAACCAAACATATCACCGAATACCGAATCGGGGTAGTGACAACAGAACAACCAGACACACACCCACACATTGAACCGGGGTAGTGCCAGCAGTACAACCAGCATACCACCGTACCCCGAGCCACGATATATACCGCTACAATTGAAATATAGAATGTATGTCCGTATCTGTCCGGTCTATGGTCCTCCTTGTAACACTATATGTGTCATATTTTCATCATCAATCCCCCCTGAATCTAAATTTCTCTCTAAATTCTGCTACAATGCCTCCACGATGAGAATCCCGTCCGAAAATGTGCTAGTCGGTCCCATCATCTGGTTTCCAGGGACGCTAGATGGCACAAAATGTCATGTGCGGTAGCTATATGTAGAGACCAACCAACCAATTGTTTTCCCATAGACCTTAGTGTTAACGTTTTGGATTATTTCATTCAAATTCTTGAATTGAATATGACGATTATGGTTTATAACAAAAGTTTAGGGTCTGATATAACACCTAATCAAAAAAAAAAGTTGGGTCCTTCAGCTCAAATTTTCTCCAGGGTAGCCATTTTGAAAATAGGTGAATTTCGCAGTAAAAATTCTCAAAAATCTTAAATGTTTACCTGTTTACTATTATTACGTGAACTTTTGGGAAAAAAACCAATCGGACTTAAGAAATTTATATCAACATTTCTTATTGATAGTTACCTATCAGGCTACATATCTATTTTCTCACTTCATAACATACTCGCCAATCAGTGGCTGCCAGACATTTTATCCTTGGCTCAACGTTCTATACACAGGGGCTGTTTCAAAAATATATTTTTTCAATTGGTTGGTTGTTCCCTATATCACCAAACACTGAACTGGGGTAGTGACAACAGAACAACCAAACATATCACCGAATACCGAATCGGGGTAGTGACAACAGAACAACCAGACACACACCCACACATTGAACCGGGGTAGTGCCAGCAGTACAACCAGCATACCACCGTACCCCGAGCCACGATATATGCAGTCTAAGTGAGTTGTATTACATTTTCCCGTCAGGACCAGGACTTTTTGATATTCTATCATATTAAATGTGACATTGGAGGCTATAGTTGTTCTACTATGACCATATTTGTTGCTTTCCAGGATCAGCCGGCCTAGTGTAAAAGCTACGTGTTCATTAACGTTTTAGAGACAGGCGACGTTTAAATATGTAATTATTTAATATTTTTTATTTTGTTTGTTTGTTTAATGACATTACTGTGTCGTTAGTTGATGCTTTGATGTCTTGATCAGCTGATAGTACGACGTTTCGAGAATCATATCTCATACATATCAGCTTACAATGACACGAACTTTCAAGAAACTACTATACATATACTTCAGTACACCCTAGCAGTATACTGAACAATTCTTTTTCAGTAATGGATTTTTTTTTCCAATTTTTTAATGAAATATCTATAGTAATGCTTTAAATTTTGAAGTCTCTGACCTGGCCTTTATTTAGATGGTTCTTAGGACAGTGACAAATTATAACATCTTTTGCTTTAATACATAATGATTAAATTTCCAAAAATATTTAAACCCTTCACTTTTATGCACCAAAGAAAACAACATGCAAAAAAGCTGTTCTGACAATTTGAAGCTAAAATATTGTCAATTATTATGTCACATTAAGTAAAATTCAGTTGTTTTTGGTGTATAGAAAGATGTCATGCATCTTTTATCTTTTGAAATAAGTTAATTTCAACTTATTACAAAAAAGGATAAGATGGGAAATTATTTGACAAAATCAAAGAGTTACCAGGTTTTAGCTATAACAATTTTACAAAATGGTTGACTTTGAAATTTCATGAATTATTAAATGTTCAAGCATCTATAAATTGCTTTATCATCACTTCCATAATTGACATATTCAACATAGTTCAACCCTTTGCTTATATGTGCCAATTTTTCTGTCCTCAAATCGCTATTATATCGGCAAAATAGGCGAATTAGCTCGTATTATCATTACGTTCCGTAAGGAACGATAACTCTAATGAGTTATCGCCCCTCACTACACTTCATTCTTTATTGACTTGATGACGTCATTCATCGATGACGGTTAAATCGATTCACGCATAGACAACCCATATCGGACGATGGCACAGCATTGATGCCTACTGAATCCAGATATGTGGTTCATTGAAATAAATATGATCAGTTTGATATTTTCTATTTCATTTCGTAATTCTAGCTACATAAAACAATATAGGATTTTAGTAAAAAACTTGTTTTTGAAATATGCAGATTTGTTGGAAACTGGATACATTGAATTACGTATCATTACTTCTTTAAATAAGTTAGATTCATTTTTCAAATTAATTATATCACACATAAAAATAGATGGGATCATTTCCCCGAGATATAAATCATTTGAATGAATGAAAACCTACTTGATGTGACTTATGACTCATTCCACAAATTAATGATTTCACTATTCATTCGATATAAATTATTGAATTAATTATATTTCTCATTCAAATAAATGATATCGCATATTAAGCTTAATGGTATCACTCATTCAAATTAATTTATTGCACTGGTTAAATTAATGATATCACTCATTCAGATTGATTAGGTCACTCATCGAAATAAATGATATCATTAATCCAAGTTAATAACATCACTCATTCTAATTAATATCACTCATTCAATTTAATGATAACACCTATTCACATTAATGATGTAACTAATTCAAATCAATGAATTTTGTCTAATAAACAACATTTCTAAGACAACATTCATCCATACATTTAGAGAGTTGCCAACCCCGTTAAAATATGGGTTACAGTTTGGTGTATGTCGGATAGTTGGATCATATGGATCAGACTACCGAATCTCATAGTTCGGACTACTTGGTCTCATACTTCGGATTACTGGATATTATAGGTCGAACTACTAGATCTCATATATCGGACCGCTGGATCTCACAGATCTGACTACAGGGTCTCATAGGTTTGATTTCTTAATCCCATATGTTGGACTGCTGAACTATATAGGTTGGACTACCGGATCTCATAGGTCGGACAACTGTGTCACATTTGATCTTTTAGACATAATTTACTGATGTCATAGGCCGTTGAATCAACACATTATAATCAAGTGTTTGTCTTGACGATGTGTTACGTTTGTGTGAAAATAACAATTTCATTCGTTAATGAGTTCAATTAATATCATACACCTCTCAATCATCCTGCTCCGTTTATTTCCCAATCCATGTACCGTATCTCTCTTAATTCCCCTCTCTCTTTTAATTACCCCCCCCCCCTCAGTTTATTTCGCAATTCCCCACCCTTGTCCCCCTCCCTCTCAAATAACATCATTCTCCTTACAACTCTGAATTAATCCCTGCCTTCCCCTTCCCTCTCTTAATCTACCCCTCTGGTAGCACACTACAGCAAATAACCCTTGTATTATGATATACACACAGAATGAAAAAAATAGAATAAAAATGAAAATAAATGTACACTGTATTTGGTTAGTTAATTGTGAAGAAGTACATACAGACTTCACATTTATTAAAACTTAAATAAATACATTTTGATTATAAATTTCCTGATTTTCCGATAGAGTGGTTTCACCAGAAATTTTGTTTAGCCTACAGCGAAAAATAGTGCATCATATTCAAGGTTAGATCGAGGGAAAACATAATGTACAACACATGTCAAAACCAGACTAATTCTGTCATTGAGATATAGTTATGTGATTTCAAATGGGTTTCAGAAAAAAAATGTAGAGGATGGTATTTTTTGGGTCAATTATCATGATATTTTGCAATTTTTATAATATATAATATAGGTAATATGTAGGGTTAACTGACTATGTTTACATATCTAAAAACATGTGCCCTACTTTTCAGAATTAGGCAATATACACTGCTACCACTGCAATTACTTTCCCCCCATTTTTCTTTGTCTAACCCTTCCAAATGCACCCCCATAAATTCGCCAACTCCAATCTATCATTTCATCTCCTGTCCATCTTTCTATTCACCCCCTCTACAGTTCCTCTTAATGCCCCCCCCCCCTTCCGATTCTCAATTATTATCTCCCAGTTAAACCTCATTCTCCCCCACTATTTATCTGTCCAATCATCCTCTGTCCCGTCCTATCTCAACTTATCCAACCCAAGCTCAATTTAATTACTTTGAGTAGTTAAATAAGACGTAACTTTTTTGTTCGATATTGACACTGATCGTATGAGGAGAATCAATTATGTTACTACCAAGACTTGTCGGTCCTCATAGTCTCTTGTTTTCCATAAATCAATTAAAATATATAAAACAAGCTACATTATCATAATCAGTGTCACCAGACCAAGTGTAAACTGTAAACTTCATTTCCTTCACCACTACGCAACAAGTTGTTTATCAGTCTCGTGCTATCACAAGAAGATAAACTACCGAGACTTGCCCGGCTCCATAGTCTCTCATTTTCCATTAATTGATTGATATATATGTATATACAAAAGCTACCATATCCCAATGCGTGCCATCAGTCCAGGTGTAAAATGCAAATTTTAATTCCTTTACAATTACACAGCAAGATGTATATCAGTCCCACGCTATTACAAGCAGACGGACATAAACAAACATAACACACATGAATACATCCCACACTACTGTACACACAGGGAAGGTCATCCTTAAATGCTGTTCATAGGACGTCAAATGATATTTAACAAAACCGGACAAGTTGTATCAAATTGTATTAGTCACACTTAAATGACATACTGGATACATTTGAAGTTCATATGGTGTGAGAGGACTACGGAGTCGGAAAGGAATAGAACATCGAACACTGACAGCCTAGGTGAAAGACAAGTTTGTTAGCATAGGGTCTGTCTTGGTTTTTTTTTTTTTTTTTTTTAAACCTTACAAGTATGTTGAAGTGCTATTATCACTGAACGGAGTCAGAAGCATTTTGGAAGCATTGGAACAAATGAAGTGATGATATTACATCTTTGTAAATGTTGTTAATTTATATAGACTGTGGACGTGAAACATTTCAAATATTTCACAATTTCCGCTACAAATACTCATATTTTCTTCAAGATTGGTAAAACTGTCAAATTGCAATACAAAATAAATGAGTATAAATACAGGATTTTAAGACTACCCCGGACGGGCATACGGTTACAATCTCGATATATAACAGCGATGTATAAGTGATGAATACCAGGGACCGGGGGGGGGGGGGGGGGGGGGGGGGGTTCACTTAGGAAATGACTGTATCTGTTGTCCAGACTACTTTAACTAACTTCTTGACCTTATCTTTCCGTTCGAATTTTATTCATTGTGATGTTTTTTCTTGATACTGTCCCACATTTGGCACTTTAGTTGATCATTCCTTCCAGTGAAAAGTTACGGGTTCTGTCTAAATTTCAGATTGTGTCGTGTTTTTTTTTGACATCCTAATGAATTGCCTCACTTTTGGTCCTTTAGTTGAATGTGATATATCGTCACCCTTGCTGTTTTATTAATACGTGATATTATACTGGCAATAAGTTGGCCTTTGATGTCTCCGTAAATCAAGATTATTTATATTTTATATATCATAAGAAACCTTGCAACGATCGTAATACATTTGAATTAAAAAAGGACATGTTCCTCTGTTATATATATCTATATATTACTAGTGTATTGTTTATCTTATTATATAACATGTCATCGTGTTGTTAGTATTGTAATCTATCATAAAACGCCGTAGACATACTGGTAATAGTAAGGGATTACTAACTCATTGTGTTGTTTCACCTATCATAAAAATTATATAATAAATATCACAACACCCCTAGTGATAAAGGGAAGGGGGAGATATACGTGATACCTGGGAGGTGGAGGTATAAAAGATACCTGGAATGGGAGGTATAAGTAATACATGGGGGCGGGGGGGGGCAGGGGAGGTATAAGTGATACCTAGGAGGGGAGATATAAGTGATATCGGAAAGGGGAGGTATAAGTGATACCTGGGAGAGGAGGTATAAGTGATACCTGGGAGAGGAGGTATACGTGATACCTGGGAGGGGAGGTATAAGTGATACCTGGGAGGGGGAGGTATAAGTGATAACTTGGAGGGGAAATATAAGTGATATTGAGAAGGGGAGGTATAAGTGATCCCTGGGAGGTGGAGGTATAAGTGATACCTGGGAGAGGAGGTATAAGTGATATCAGGAAGGGGGAGGTATAAGTGATGCCTGGGAAATTTAGTATATATACATAGATGGAGATGTGGTATTATAATTGATACCTGGAAGAGTGAAGTGAACAAAACATAGAAAGGCGGGTTTAATTGATGTTAAGTAAGCAGTACCTGTTAGAAGCTGACTCTTCTAGAGATTGAACTCAGAACGCGAGTACACAGTTTTGTCTTCCAGTGAATTAAACGTGTCCCAATGTTTCATGTAAGACAGCTTTGTACGATAGTTTTAACCTGTCGACAGATAAAGTAGACCGTTTACCACTCCGTATACACGTGACTTAATCAATACTACCGTCAGTAACAATATATCTATGTCACAATGAACCTTAATCTGTTTACTTTATACTGGGTTCCCCAAGTAAACAATTTAGATGTAAATCAATATCTACACTTTGTGTTGCACATTCCAGTGTCGGAATACAACTAGAGGCATCATGTGTCAACAAACATTGCCGCCGGGCACTTTTCAATGTGAGGAGCTTTCTGAACTAGTTAGCCTTTCCTTTACTTTTTAAGGGTGCCAATCAAAAAAAAACTTTACGAATATCAAATGTTGGCACTATCAATTCACGTCAAAAACGAAGTTGCCACATAATCATAAGTGCCGTTTCAATACGATAATGCGTTTGTCAACGTCGTCTGCTATAAACGCTGATCTGGCAGATTAAATACGGAATATGTTTTAAACTAATTTTCCTTTGAATCTTTATCATATACGGACAGGAAGCCATTCATGTATCAATTTCCAACCCATATTAAGAAAACAACGCAAATGCAGTCGATGAAAGCATAACCATTTATATGGAATCACTAGAGTATTTCATTACATTTGGTTTGAACCTCGCCTCTTTACTTCTAAATCATATACAAAAGATAACAACTCGTGGTAACGGAATTCATTACAGAAAATTAAAATAGTATAAAGTGATCAATTCAGCGAAAAGACTGCAGGGAACAACCAACCAATTGAAAAGATATATTTTTGAAACAGCCCCTGTGTATAGAACGTTGAGCCAAGGATAAAATGTCTGGCAGCCACTGATTGGCCAGTATGTTATGAAGTGAGAACATAGATATGTAGTCTGATAGGTAACTATGAATAAGAAATGTTGATATAAATTTCGTAAGTCCGATTGTTTTTTTTTCCCAAAAGTTCACGTAATAATAGTAAACATTTAAGATGTTTGAGAATTTTTACTGCGAAATTCACCTATTTTAAAAATGGCTACCCTGGAGAAAATTTGATCTGAAGGACCCAACTTTTTTTTTTTTTGATTAGGTGTTATATCAGACCCTAAACTTTTGTTATAAACCATAATCGTCATATTCAATTCAAGAATTTGAATGAAATAATCCAAAACTAAACCAAAACTAAAACTAAAGTCTATGGGAAAACAATTGGTTGGTTGGTCTCTATAGCATTTTTGTACAATTAATGAAAAGTTTGATTTATTTTCATGGATATTGTAATATAGTTGATTGCACTCCTTAACCGTTACAATGATAAATGAATACCACATCCGTTTTACAGTACCATGTACCCTTAATTGTCATACCGTGTATTCTATGTTTTGTATCTCTCCGTTATACTGTATAATATATACGTACCGTATTACTCCGTACCTTGTTCCTCTGTATGGTTTGTGTTCTGTATCGATAACGACTTTTTTAAATAATGTGCTGATACAGCATAAAAACCTGTATTTGACTGATAATTGTGAAGGCTATCTACCTACTACAGCCGATAACCGACAAACATCGGCCGCATTATCACATGTCAATAGACTAGATATACTGTATATCACTTAGATTTCGCGGATACTTTATTTCGCGACCTGACATGTATCTCAACTGTCATATTCGCGAATACATGATTTTGCGAACGCTGATTTAGAAATGACTTTTAATTCGCGAATGATGACCATGGACGTTGTAAGACTCCTACATCGGTAACCGATAGCTTCACCGCCATCCAAAAATGTTATTGTTTTTATATATGATCGCGAGGAATTTAAATTCGCAATTGACTCTCCTCGCGTATCAACACGAAGATAAATCCGATGCGAAATAAAAATATTTTACAATACATGAGGTATTAGATTACCAGACTAGGTGTTTTCTTGGTTCTTTGCGATGTTTTAAAATTATGTAATATTAGTAAGTTTTGTTGATAAAGAGGTATAGTCGTTTTCCGCTTATCCTGACCTAGGCCACGTGCAGCGATGGTCTTGGCTAAAAATACAGGTAAAATATCACGTGACCCCAGTAATTCCCACAGTACCAAAATAGATCGTCATGGTCCATTGGCGCACTGGTGTTGTGAACGGATTATGAAAATAAGTATAATTGACATGTTAAATAGGAATTTTGTACTACTTATCCATGTATGCCTGTGGTCGACGCTGCAGTTCATTTACATTTTACTTTGAATGATATAGAGTAAATCTGTTATGATTTCACTCTATTTGTATGCAAGTGATATTTTTCTTAACATTTATATCTATGCATTTAATGTTAAGTAAAAAAATCTTTCAAATATGACAATGAAAAATTAAATAGTATTTTTTCTCAGAAACATAGCAAAATATGAATAAAATACATCTTGGTGATTCGAACTCGGAACCGTTGGCTTGCTAAACGATTATTCTACCATATGAGCTATGCGGACTCACGGGATGGTGAACTTTTATGTTATGAGTTATAGTCAGTTTAGTTAATACGAAAATTAAAATATTTTATCCACTACGTTGTTCCAATTTTTCGATACCAGCGCATCGGAGGACCACTTTTTAAGAATATAATTTTAGTTGTCTTTTGGTACAAAGAATAAAATAAGACATTGTAAAAGTTGGTCTTCCGATGCGCTTTATGTCAAAAAATGATATGAATGTGGGAACCCCCCCCCCCCCCCCTTTCGAAAGTTGCAAATAGCCAGATGATGCAACTTTACGGTCATTCAATGAAATATCCATTGCAATGATCAAAAGAATTTTTCGCAAATAAGATTGTTTTATATGTTATAGATTTAAGGTCTGTATCCAAAAACTCAGTTTTTAACAATATTTTTGTTTTTGAAAACGGTAACCATTAGGTCGAAACAGGCCAATATGCGCCATACCTCTTTATAACGTTATATCTATGTTCAATGATTATATGAATATTTCTATTATTTCATGGTCTATAACAAAAATCGACCGTCGTTTTATGGACAGACACCCAACTCAACTATAATAAATGTTCTTTTTTTATGTTTTTGCAGAAATCGATAAAATTATGTATGAAATCCTTATGATAGCACTCGTAGGTACCGTACGTGAGGACTAACCTGACGTAATTGTTGGAATCATGGTATTTGTTTTTATCTTGATGAATAATAGTAATTTTTCACTGGGTGTGATGAAAACATGAAGCACGATAAGAGTTGACACTTTTATACTTTTCAAATGTTTCAAAGTTTCTACTTCACGAGATGAACTATTAATGTTTTTCATTTAGAAACGAGAATTGTTCTTTAACATACATTTTTCATCCATTTATATATGCCTATTCACTCCGTCTACTTACTTGCCGTATTAGTATTAATCAGCTGAATAGAATAGTTTCAAATAAGTGAAGGAATTTTTATGAAGTCAATAAACACTACGTGTAATGTTTTAATTTTAGTACTCACCGAGTTTATTTTCATATGAATTTGACTTAAATATAAGGCATTCTTATTCGATTTATTGTTGTTATTATGTTATAAATAAACGTGTCATTAGTCAATGAACCAATTCCAGATTGACCCTGTTTTTTTCTGTTTCAAACATATTTTATTGATAAATCAATGGGAATTAAGCAACAGGCATAGCCAATATAAGCTCTCTACCTAGCTTTCAGTATATAATGAATGAAAATTAATAGATATTGTAAATGAATGGGGGAATATGAAAAAAAAAAGAAAAAAAAAACCTAGACAATTAGAACACATACATACTTTCTCATACACACAAACACACATTATACATTCACAGACATTGCATGCATGTAATTATATAATTGTTATTAAAACTAATTTTATATATTTAGAAGATACTATGAGCTGGTGGGCATTATCATATACCATATACTTACACTGTGGTTCAAAAACAACAGATACTAAGAGTACTAGTGTTATTTTGGTGTTACACAATAAATACAATACTTAAATATATTATGTCATAACTTTTAAATTAGTTATTTCATACTACATGTATACGTATATACCTTATGCATCACGACCACATACAGTCCACTGGCAAGTGATGTCCAGTAGTCAATCAACACAGGTAATTATTTTGTATATAATAATATCATAATAACATAATTTTACCAGCCATTACGGGTTAATACTATTATTTCAACATCATAAAGTATACTATAACACCATCAACAATTTATAATAAATATACTTCTAATTATAGGTCTATATCAGCTATTTGAACCGTTGTGTAGCAATAATGTACTATGCACACACTCAAACAAATCCTGGATCTGTACATGATTAAGTTCTTGATTGCCATTTAGAATTATATCTGAAGACATTGCATTTATAAAGTCTATATCAATTAATGTAAAATCTTGAAATAGAGTTTGTCTAGCATCAGTAAAGCGAGGACATTCAAAGAAGAACTGGTAGGAGTTTTCAATTCTGTAACCACATGAACAATTTGAAGTATTTTTCAAATGATCTTTAAACAGATCATAATTTAGCTGACTCACTCCATTTCTGAATTGACACATTATTATATTAACTTTTCTTGACCCTGTTATTAGGCCTCGACCTGTTTTATTAATTATCTGGTTAATATGACAGAACCTGGCCTAATAACATTGTCTGAATATAAATGGCTGATCGATGGCCGTGTAATATAAACATATTTCACATTTTTGTCCGGACCATTTCCGCTACCTAGCCAGCTTTAAACCCCCAAACCATTTCCAACCCCCGATGACCATTCAAACTCCCAAACAAGTTCCGCCAACTTGAGACCATTAAAGTCAAGAACCAGGTCCGCCAGCTGTTGTCCACTAATCTCTCTGACATGACCCGCAACCTGGCGTCCATTAAACTCCTGGATCAGTTACGCCACCTGGCCACCATTATACTTTCGGACCACTTCCGCCACCTGGTGTCACCTAAACTCTCTGACAAGACCCTCCAGGTGGCGACCATTAAACTCCCGGACTAATGCCGTTTCCTGGTCACATTAAACTCCGTGACCTGGCGGCCAGGTCACAAGTAATCGTAAAGGCCATGGGCAGTCACCCAACCTGGTAATCTGCCGGTCCAGTCTAGCTACACGGTAACGAGCATTTTCGTGTACCAGTACCACAACCATGTCGCTTGAAACTTACAGTTACTCTACCTTGTCACCATTGGTATCCTTGTGTCCATTAAATTTCCTAGAATATTCCCACTCGCTGGCATACGGCATTCTTCCATTACCTTTTCCCAAGTCACCAGTGATATTTCGTCCAGGCCCGTCATGTTTAGTTTTCTCCATGCAAGGTCCCCCTACCAAGTCACCATCAATTCACGGTTATTTCTGGCGATATACTATCTATTTGTATTATAGTATCAACCAACGGTCAATATCTACTTCTATTAGAAATCTTCCACAACCTGTTCACCGGTAATTTCCTGACCAAATGTGTAATATACAAACAGTTTTAAATGATTCTTAAGACATTTGTTTTTAAATGTAAGAATGTAAGAGAGAGTGGGTAAAATAAAAATATAGATATGTTAGTTATGCATTGTGAGGAACCATGATGCATCTAACTCCCTGGTCCCTATTGACGAGGAAAGTAAAATGAATTTAATCTCTGTGGAAATAAAAAAGTGGTTACGATGAAAGTATAAGGGAAACGAGTTCGAATCTCGAATATTTATATTTGTCTTCAAAATATGTTTATACTTTTTGGTTGCAATATCATAAGGTATTCAAGTGTGGTTAACATTTGGTTTGCATACATATATACAAAGAATTAGCCTTTTAAATTGGTCATTATAACATTGTTGTAGAATCGTAAATGTTCTACAGTAATTTTACTGCCTAGTCACGTTACCTGGTCACAGGCTACCCAGTCCCGTCAAATTACCTGTTCACGTGTAGCCCGTCCAAGTCACGCTACCTTGTCACTGGTTACCGGGTCACGTCACGTTGCCTGGTGACTGGTAATCCGATGCAGTCACGTTACCTGGTCACTGTAACACGGTCTATTAATGTTTCCTTGCCACCAGTAACCTGGTCCAGTCACCTTACCTGGTTACTAATAACGCGTTCAAGTCATGTTACCTGGTCACGGGTAACCAGACCCAGTCACGTTACCTGATCACTGGTTACATGGTCCAACTACGCAACTAGATAACTGTTGTTTTTTTTTAATCGAGTGTAGTTTTTCGCCATGCGTGATAGACCAGCTCTCTATATTATATCAAATCCACATATCATTGTGACGGAGAGAGACGGCCACCAGTATCCGATTTACAAGGTGTACATTACAAAACAAAGCGATAAGAAATGAATACATGATTCAAAACAATGACAACAAAGTATAAAATTAAATATAAACTGTTTAATTATGGTTTTCATCACTAATGACTCTGATCACACCGTAGTTAGAAATCAAAATAACGAAAAAAACAAGGGTAATGTATGCTATCTGTTAAAGTTATTATCGAATACAATCTGTCAACCCGAAGCAAATAGCATACATAAACACGGCTGTTTGATCTCCTGATGTGTGGCTCTACATATGACAAAATTCGAGAGACGGTCCAGCTCTTTATATTGAATTTAATTTACAACTTACTGAGACAAAGGAATGTTGCTAATAGTATCCCATCTACAAGTTGATTAACACAAAATCAGACCATAACTTATACACATATACTTCGAACTAATGATATCAAGCACACAATGAAATGGAAATTGGTTGTACCATTAAATAATCATCACAGCAATGGTTTTACATTTCCTTTGATAAAAGGTATAATTGGAACCCGGCAATTTCGGCGATGGTGTATTAGCTGGAGTTGGACATACAATGCTATTATTACTGTTTTAAGTCATACTGTGTCACGATGCACTTCGATTGCTATGGTTACCATACATCTCAAGTGATCTGTTCGTGCTTGTGTATGTTATTAACGTTAGTAAAGCTCAAAGACCCGGATATGGTTGTCATCATAACTAGTGACCACAAACTTATCACCATTTACAGAAATTGCCATTGGATACTTCATCCCTTCCAAGGACGTCAGAAGTTCCCTGACTTGTGACCCGTCCCCAGACATCTGTACGACGTTGTGTGACGTATGACCACATACGTAGATGTTTGCCTCCGTATCTACGTCTATCACGAAGGGATGCCTCACGACGCCAACCTTCATCACGTCCGTGTGACGATTATTAGCCGACAGTCTGGACACCGTGACGTTTCCTGGGTTGTTGCTATAGACACTGACGAGTGTGTCTCCATTTACTGGGTCATGTGTGAGTGAGTAACATTTACTGTTATACTGATGTAACAAGTCAGCCACGCCGTCCTGTGTTAGACTGTATACTCCTCCTCCTTCTGTACCCACGACAAATCTCCCGTCTGTATGTGTTATACCGATGCAGTCCTTACTGTTTGACATCCTGATCTCAGACGACAGGGATAGTTTTGATGCCTCGACTTTCACGACATGTATACCACCAGGTTTGTCGACAGCGACCGCCACAGTGTTGTTGTCCACCAGACACAGATCATTGGGATATCCTCGTATGGACAACTCGTCCAGGAACTGTCCATTGTCTTTAAACAGCTTCAGCTTCCTGTTGGTGTCATCACTTACCATTACTTGATTACATGGAAGGTATACAAGACCACGAGCAAGGCAAGTACATTTATCCGACAGAGTCTTTATGTCGAACTTCCCGATTTCCTTCACTCTACGTCCAAACAAGGGTGATGCTATATCATAATGGTTGTCCAGAATAAGTCGAGGTTGTTTCTCGATGAAGATTGTTTCCGTTGCGTCATCATCAAGGTTTCCGAGTTTCTGTGGGTGTCCACCTTCAGCCATTGTAAGGTTCACGAAGGATATACAGTAACCTGAAAAAGAGGAAATCTCACAACATTATTTTTCCCACACGTTTTACAATTTACTTAGATTCGTATTTGTTAAACATTCATTTTCACTCTTCATCCTGTTATGATTCACAATTCTGTAAACAACAAGAGCAATTGTGTCGCTACAGCATCCAACTTTTTATTTATTTTGGTTTACATTTGATGACATCATTAAAAGAAGATATTACAATTGCCCCTCTCCTAATTCATTCCCTGTAGCCGTCTCCCTTACTAAATCATCCAATTTCTCGTCTCTGTTAATTCTCTTCCTCTCTGCCGTTTCTCACTCTTCTTCCTCTGTCCATCGCTTCGATTCATCCCCTCCGGTGTCCTTATATGAATTCCCACCCTCCCCACTTCCTCTTTCAATCAACCCTCCCCCATAATTCTCTCAATTCATCATCTGCTCGACCCGTCTTCCATTGACCTAGTAGTAAAAATTCTGATGTAACAAATTTGTCTGTGATGACATATCGACCAGGGCTGAGAGTGTGATGAAGATTTATCTGTTTCTACCGAGACTTGCCGGGCCTCATAATCTCTCATTTAATAAACATTTGAATTTTTTGGCCCAGCCCATCAGCCCCGGGGATCAGTCGGGCCCAATAGGTGCATACTAACAAAACGTCACCCCCCGCTGATAATATTAACCAAGTTAGAATGAATTTCACTAGAAACGTAACAAATGATAGTTAAAAATGTGATTTTCCAATATAAACTATAGTAATGTTTACCCCCTTTCTATGGGAAAACTTGAGACCACAGGGTCATGAAATTCACAATTTTGGCAAAGCACCTTAAGAATTTTCTATCTGTGAAGGGTTGTTGATTCTACGATATCTTGAAGTTGAGAAGATGTCTGAAATTTTAGTCAATTTGACCATTTTTGGCCCTACCCATCAGCCCCTGGGGGTCAGTCAAGGCCAACATGGTCATACCATTAAACCGCCATCCCGTGCAGATAATGTTACACAAGTTAGAATGAATTTCACTAGAAACGTAACAAATGATAGTTAAAAATGTGATTTTCCAATATAAACTATAGTAATGTTTACCCCCTTTCTATGGGCAAACTTGAGACCACAGGGTCATGAAATTCACAATTTTGGCAAAGCACCTTAAGAATGTTCTATCTGTGAAGGGTTGTTGATTCTACGATATCTTGAAGTTGAGAAGATGTCTGAAATTTTAGTCAATTTGACCATTTTTGGCCCTACCCATCAGCCCCATGGGGGTCAGTCAAGGCCAACATGGTCATACCATTAAACCGCCATCCCGTGCAGATAATGTTACACAAGTTAGAATTAATTACAATAGAAATCAAACAAATGATAGTCAAAAATGTGATTTTTCTATATAAACCATAGTAAAGTTTACTCACTGCCCATGGGCAAACGTGAGACTCCAGGGTAATGAAATTCAAAATTGTGGTAAAGCACCGTAAGACGTTTCTAACTATGAAGAGTAGTTTATTCTACCATATCTGGAAGTTGAGAAGAATATTTTTGAAATTTTAGTCAATTTGACCCTTCTTGGCCGTACCCACCAGTCACTGGGGGTCGGTCAAGGCCAACATGTCCACACTATTAAACTTTCAGTCCATTGTGTTAATGTTAACCATACTGTTAACCAAGTTAGAATTAATTCCAATAGTAATGAAACAAGTGAGAGTCAAAAATGTGATTTTCCTATATATACTATAGCAAAGTTGACCCCCTACCCAGGGGCAAACGTGAGACCCCAGGGTCATGAAATTCATGATTTTAGTTAAGCACCTTAAGATCTTTCTATCTATGAAGAGTATTTGATTCTACAATATCTGAAGGTTGAGAAGATTTTTGAATTTTTAGTCAATTCGACCCTTATTGGCCCGTCTTTCAGGCCCCTGGGGGCTAGGGTCTATATAATTCACAATTTTGGTTGGCCTTTGGCCATCGAAGCTTCCTGCCATATTTCATTTAGTTTAGAAGAAGTTGAAAATGTAAATTGTTTTGCGGACGACGCATGACGACGGACAAAAGGCGATTAGAATAGGTCACTTGAGACTTTGTCTAAGGCGACCTAACAATGTGCTGAACTAAAGCCACCATATCCTAATAAGTAATATTACACCAGCTGTAAATGAAAACTTTATTTACTTAACAATTACGCAGCAATTTGTATGTCAGTTCCGCACGCAAAGTTCATCAAGCAAATACACCTCACACATGTGTCTCGCACATATAGAAGGCCGTAGTCTTTTCGTTATCTTAGTTATTGATAGGACGTTAAATATTACTAAACAAACCAAGCAAGTTTGTTTTTCAAATTAAATTTATCACACTTGATTGAACAGAATGTAGCGTGTGAGGGGTCATATGGTTGGGGGAAGCCGGAGTCAAAAGGGAAGAGAAAATCGGACCCTGTCTACCTAGGTGAAAGAAACGTTTGTTACAATGTGCTACTGAGCCACCCGTCTAAACTCGGCCAGCATTCGCTTCGTATACAACACTGTTGTTTATAATACAATACGTCTGAGTATCAATGTCATTGTCAGACGTAATACTCACCTTAGAATGCTTTAAACTACGATAAAGCCATCGATCGTTTCAAAGCGACGAGTCATTCCTTTACTTCCTTGTTGTGTATAATATACAGATCACTGGCGGCGGGCGGTATCATAATTCCGGATATGACAACATATGTCTCAATTACCATATTAAATATAATTTCAATAATTTCAGTTTTGCTTACCTCGTGTCTGTATGTATAACGTTAACCTGGTATGTCAATGCTATTCGATTATCTATATAATACCGTAAAAGCAGAAATTCCAAAACAACATTGACAGTTATACCTAAAAATAGAATCAATCCGTTTGGGCTTTTTAAACCCTACGTTATGCGACATGAATTTAGTTTGGTCTACCGGGTTCTCATAGGTCGGATTAACGTTTCTCGAACACAATTCTGTCCTCACCTCTCACTCAGTTCTCACTCCCGATCTCTCACTCAATATTCAGACCCCTCTCTCACTTAATTCCCTCCACGCCTATCACACAATTCCCTCCCCACTTATAACTCAATTTTCACTCCCCCATTTCCCACTCAAATCCCTCCTTACCTATTACACAATTCCCTCCTAACCTCTTTCTCAATTCCAACACAACTTGTCTCTCTAATTTCCATCTTCCCCTCTCTTACTCAATTCCCTCCCCACCTATCACACAATTCCCTCCCCACATCTCTCTCAATTTCCACCCCACATTTCTCTCTCAATCTCATCTTCCCTTTTCTCGCTCAATTTCCACTCACCCTTTCTCTCTCATTTTCCTCTCAAATTATTTCTCATTTGTTTTTAAATTTAAAAACAAATTAAACATACATAAAAGAAAGTGCTAAACGTAACCTACCGTATCATTAATTGACATTCCACAAGTTGTAAATGTTAAATTAATTTACCTTACAAAAAGAAACAATAAGTATATCAAGTCATGTTACCACAAGGAGACGATCATACACGAACACTCTTCACGCACGCATCCCGCACAAAGGAGAGAGCATTCTATCAAAATATATCAATCACAATTGCACGTTGGACCGGATGGAAGCATGTGAATGGTCACATGGTGTGAGGAAAGCAGGTTAAAACGAAAACCAATGTGTTCGAGCAGTTGACCCCATGACTTTTAGGTCTCGAAAATCATGTATCAATAAGTGATATCGAAAGACAAATTCAATATCTGGATTATCATTAAGATTTGTCAATATTAAAGCTTAACCAATCAGAAGTCTGTATATGGTTTTAATGCATTATATATGTAAAACAAAGGTTACGGAAACAAACACTGAACAAAAAATCCCACCTTTACCTGTATTTGGGTTTCGACCATACAGGGAACAACCAACCAATTGAAAAAATATATATTTTTGAAACAGCCCCTGTGTATAGAACGTTCAGCCAAGGATAAAATGTCTGGCAGCCACTGATTGGCCAGTATGTTATGAAGTGAGAAAATAGATATGTAGCCTGATAGGTAACTATCAATAAGAAATGTTGATATAAATTTCTGAAGTCCGATTGGTTTTTTTCCCAAAATTTCTCGTAATAATAGTAAACAGGTAAAAATTTAAGATTTTTGAGAATTTTTACTGCGAAATTCACCTATTTTCAAAATGGCTACCCTGGAGAAAATTTGAGCTGAAGGACCCAACTTTTTTTTTGATTAGGTGTTATATCAGACCCTAAACTTTTGTTATAAACCATAATTGTCATATTCAATTCAAGAATTTGAATGAAATAATCCAAAACGTTAACACTAAGGTCTATGGGAAAACAATTGGTTGGTTGGTCTCTACAACAAAGCTTGATATGGCTTGGTACATGACGTATAAATATAAACACACAGTTAGATGCTTAGTACAAAGCGGATACTAAAACACACTTACATTAGATGTCTAATTACACGACGTATATTTATACACACATACATTATGTCTTTGTACACGATGTATAATTATACACACATACATTATAGGTCTTTGTACACGATGTATAATTATACACACAAACAGTAGATGTCTGTTGACATGACGTATACTTATACACACATACATTATGTGTATAATTATACACACATACATTATAGGTCTTTGTACACGATGTATAATTATACACACAAACAGTAGATGTCTGTTGACATGACGTATACTTATACACACATACATTATGTCTCTGTATACGATGTATAATTATACACACATACACTAGATGTCTTTGTACACAATGTATAATATACACACATACATTATATGTCTTTGTACACGATGTATAATTATACACACATACACTATAAATTATGTCTTTGTACACGATGTATACTTATACACATACACTAGATGTCTTTGTACACAATGTATACTTATACACATACACTAGATGTCTTTGTACACAATGTATAATTATACACACATACACTAGATGTCTTTGTACACAATGTATAATTATACACATATACACTAGATGTCTTGGTACACGATGTATATTTATACACACATACACTAGATGTCTTTGTACACAATGTATACTTATACACATACACTAGATGTCTTTGTACACAATGTATAATTAGACACATATACACTAGATGTCTTTGTACACGATGTATAATTATACACACATACACTAGATGTCTTGGTACACGATGTATATTTATACACACATACACTAGATGTCTTGTTACACGATGTATAATTAGACACAAATACACTAGATGTCTTTGTACACGATGTATAATTAAACACACATACATTAAATGCATGCCGAGTTATCTCCCCTGGTCGTGCATTTTGTCGACGTATCATTGATACTACTGTTGGTGTGAATCTGCCGCATCATAGAATAAAGAGTTAATGCTGCAATGAAGACAGATGTAAAACGCTGGCTATCGTATTAAGAAAAGTATAATGGTGTGACTGTAATTCCTGATAGACAATGGAAATGTTCAGGATCTCCAGAATTATACACTGATAGTGCAGGTGGCCAGAAAAAAGATTTGGTGTGTACTTTCAATGTGCATGGGCGTTTGGATCATGGCTTACAGCTTGGTTAAGTAGGGGCTTCCTTAGTGATATAACCATTTTAGAGTTAATTCCAGTTTATGTATCTATCAGTTTATGGGACTGTAAGATGAAAAATAAATAAGTCTTGATCCATTGTGAAAATGAGGCTGTGTTGAAAATTATCAATAAAAAAAATCTTCAAAATCAAAAGATATTATGTCTATCATTCGGCCGTTAGTTTTGTTGAGCTTATAACTAAATTTAAATACCAGGGCCGAAAATATTTCTTGCAAATACAATATTATAGCTTATGTCATTTCTCGCCAACAGTAGGCAAAATTTTGTCGTGCAGCTCCAGCAGCGGCACCTCTTCCACCCCTATAACTGCCCATCTATGGGAAATATGAACTACAGAAGCTAACATATTGCTTAAAATTGCTATAGTTGATAATACATAGAAAATGTACATATGCAATGCTTCCAAACATTCAGGTCCTCATATAATTTGTCATGTGCATGGCCTGTCCAGCCACACCAGTTAATACAATATATATTATATGTGTCACTGCAAAGATACTCAGCATCTACAATTTCAACAGACATTAGTGGAATAGCCCATGAACAAAAATACAAGGTCAGCAGGATTCTACACAGTTTTTTATTGTTATAAAAAACTAGGTGGAGCACAGCGGAGTAACAAGCGGGTGGACCGGTGTCTCCCTATTATCCTACCTCAGCTCAGGCAATTGGTTACCTCCCTTCAATTTGTCTGTTTATCTAAATTTGAGTCAGACCTTTTCACCGCGGTCATCAATATAGCATTTTTTTTGTATTTCTTGGTTGGTAATTTGTTTAGTCTCTAGTATCAATGGATATAATCCACGCCACTTGTCTGTGTCGGATATTACTATAGCTTACTCTCCATCAAGACACTTAAAAGTAGTTATTCGGAAAAGACAGACCAAAAGGGTCACCCGGTATCACTACATATTAACGTCCACCCGGAAATATATATTTGTACTGTGACGCTTATGAATGAATACTTATTAATTCGTCCACAAGCATCAGATCACCAATTATTCATACATAGGAATTGTTCACCTGTGACTCGTTACCAAGTATCAACTATGTTACAGAAAACTTTATAATTAGCTCGTGTCCCTTGGGCCCGATGCAGGACTCACTCCATTCGAATAGGTGCTACGACTGAGGCAGCTTCCCGAGGGATCTCTGAGCGAAAACTCCAAACGTGGGGTAGATGGAAATCAAAGGTTTATTCTCATTATATAGATTCCAAGTGGAGACAATTTCCAACTATAGTAAAGAGCAAGTACCGCAATCGTCCTAGTATATACCTTTTAGCTGACCCCTCATGGTGTTGTAGGTTAAAACCCCCCTAATCTTAAATCCAATTCATATACCTGATGTACCAACCACTAATTGTTAATGTTGATGCCTAATGACAATTATAACGTCACATACGGTAAGTCTGAATTGCAGTTATCTCAAACATCATAAGATATTGCCAGGTCAATCACCCCATATATGGGGCATATGATCCTTAATTCCATACTGGGGTATGAAGGAGTCTGCCGGGAGACCAGGCTGTATTAACCTTAACCTTGATAAAAAGGGCTATCCATTCATTGAAAGACACGTAGAGGGATGAGCTGAAGTGAATTGGATTCATTAGTGCAGAATGAACTAGAAAAACACCCTCCCCCAGAGATGATCTGGTTCAGCTCTGGTCTAATGATGTTGTTAACTTTAATGGAAAAGATTGGATAGATACAATTAAGTGTTCATTCTTAAGGGCTGCTGCATTATCTCCCCTTACTACTATAATTTGGCGTGAAATACTACCCCGCGATTATTGCTAGTATAGAAAGAAATGGGCAGTGTAGGGTTAAATTATGGGGATATATATATATATGCAGTATGGATGTGGGACGATGAAAACCCGTCATGTGGCGGAACCCAGAGGAAGACGGAGAGGCACATGGGATCTTGCACCTAAATACTCATGCCAGCTTTGATTTACAGCAGGTTGTTGGTTTTTTTGACATGAAGAATGGGATTTCTGACGGTACCTTATGCCCCCCCCCCCCCCCCCCCCCCCCCCCCACACACACACACACACACACACACACGCACACACTCACTCACTCCTTGGTACCATGGAGGGAGAAGTTCACCTTGTCATGAATTTAACGAGGTGGGCTGGGGGTAATATGTGCTTGTCTATACAGATACATAGGATTTTGGTAAACGGATGGGGGTCTCATTGTCCAGTTTGCCCTCATAAATGCAGGGGAACAGGTCACTCCACTATTGTTTTTCAAATAAAAGATACCTAACAGTGTATTCAGTTATACCAAATAAGTTTCCCCATAATCTTTTGTAAGCAGTGCTTTGTTACCACTGAGTTATTGTCGTCGTGCAAAATTCAAGGAGACCACAAATATTGACCATTAGTGTGAATGTCTTTATTAGCGGAACAGAGATACAACATTGCATAAGATTAACGGCCAATTTGCATAAACATATTATTTAGACCGAACCCTATCAACATGCCTCTGACCTAAATATTAGATAGAAGTTACTGACATAAGTATGCAGTACAAACTATACTGTAACTCGTATAAACACAAACATCACGAAATAACAACATCAAAATAGTGTAAGATAGGATCAAGCCTATCATACACTGCAAATTTGCATAATTGTAATTCTTCGTTATTCCTTGTAAGTTTATGTAACTCTATGTTACTCTGTAATTCTATGCAATTATCTGTACTTTAAAGTGACAAAGTACAAATAAAAAAACCAACAATTCCACCGGTATCATTTATAGTTATATTAAGATTATGATAATAATAACTAAATGAGTAAATAATCTTAGGATTTTGATTCAGTCTATACATCTTCATATTTATAACTTCAGTAACACGGTTACTCAGAAACATTAGTTATGACCAGTTGAAATACAATTTGATAAAAAACGTGAAGAATCAAAGTCAAGCGTTCAAAGCAAGCCTTTAAGGGATATTCCTTATGTCGAACAGACACGCGTAAAGTTTATTCTGATAAAATCTATTCCCGCATTGGGATCATATGAGTTTGTATGCCTACCGGTAATAAAAGCAATGCTGAAATGTACAGAAAAATACGTTTTGTACACAAATACCGTCTGCCTTTTGGGTAATTAATGATACTTGGGGTCGAATTGAGATGTTTATATCATTTACTACTTTGGTTTACCTTGATAGTAGAACTGCTGTATTAATTGAAACATTATAGTTATTTCCTACTTGAGGAAAATACACATTTCCCATTAAGTTTTATTTGTGTGACATACACTTTATTTAAACGAAGGAATATCCCTTTAAATGAGACGAGTAAACTCAGTGATAATCATTGATACATAGTTCTTTTAAAGTAGAATAAAGAGTTATTTGAATAAATTATAAAATGCGATTAAAAAATAATAAAAAAAAACAGTCTTGTCCTAATATTGCAGTTTCTGAAATAATTAATATTTCTGTGCAAAGTCATAAAATAACATCTTATAAAAATCGGCATTACTATCTAATGTACCACCTTCTTCTATAATACTATTTTCAGTATGATTAGATATAGAAATTATTCAGGTATCTTATTGAATTACTTCATCAAGATACACTTCCTGACTTGCCTGATTGATGTTAACATATTCCGAAAAATGCAAAACAACCGATTCATGACAAACGTTATCTAATGTTTGACCGAATTTCACTCTAGACTTCATGCATACACTTCCAACCAGTTCACCGCTAACAACCATTGGCGCATATTGGTTTGCCGAATCGTATGATTGATAAACCGTTACTATTTAAAGCTGTATCTGTGAGTTTATTAAAATATCCGCATATAGCAAGAGATATGTTTTTTTCTTATTGGAAAGTGTCAAACTTGAAACTCAACATCAACTCGGGCAGCGCGGGTAGGACACTGCCTGCTCCCAACTCGCTTGATTCAGATTTCCTTAAATATTTCACCTTAACAAGTATTCTTACTTTGTAAGCTGATAACAAAATGATAACTCCTTGGATATGGATTACCCTGTTTTTACAATGTTATTTTATGCAATAAATAATTTCCGATATTTCACTGGTAAAATTGTATTAAATATATATATTTTGTTCGTTATATGTCAAGTAGTAATAACGACAGTACAGACAAGTAAATTGTCAAATTTTCGAGGCAATCTGCCCCTTTATCAAGACACAGGTAAATTACATACGATCACATGTAGACATAGAACATGGAACAGTTACACAAATATTTATATATAGTAGGTATAAACAATAAAAAATATCATAATGTTGTAAAAATGATCCCCTTCGGCCGATACTAAATTCGCCGAGGGCCTATTATGATTAATAAGGAAACATCTTTGGTGGTGTACAGATGCTAAAAGTAAATGAATGAATGAATGAATGAATGAACAAATAAATAGATAAATAAATAAATAATATCACTTAAAGGTTTAACAGAAAAGCATCGCGGGTCGATTCAATGTGATGATAGCGCGCGTTTGTTCGTTATAGGTATATTGATTTTAGTACAATCGTCCGTACAGGGAAACAGCAAACATTCGACTGTACTTTTTATCAATTTACATTCGTTCATAATTATATAGGAATACATTCGTACATATTTTTATATAAACCATTCGTGCACATTATTATCTGAAAACTTGTTAAATATAAGTTGTTGGAAAACCATCGTACATATACTTAAATAGGACACATAAGTAGATATTTGATATTTCAAACCATTTGGAACTTATCGGAAAATACTATTGTATATCGTATTTAATATCGAGAAATATTAATAGATATTTCATATCGGAAAATATTCGTATATATCTTATATCAGAGAACATTTGCACACATTTCATTCCTGAAAATAATCGTATATATTTCATGTAAGAAAACATTCGAACATATTTCATATTGAAATATATTCTTATATATTTCATATAGGAAAACCCTCGCACATATTTGATATCGAAAAACATTCGAAAACGGATTTCGAACGAAAAAAAAAGTCTGCAGCCAGCGTTACTTTTGTCGTTAAGTTGATAAGCAAGTCAGTAGGTATTTTATTTTTTTTTTATTTCTTAATACTTTTAAAGGACGATGTCAGGTTATATGACACACGCTTTTTGTGGAGTCGGAACACGTTTACACATGAACCTACCCAGAGCCAAAACGTCAGGTACAACTATCACTCCGATAACCGTGACCAGGATCGCACCAGCTACACCACCCAGGGCTACACTGCTGGGCCGGGAGTCATACACGCTGATGAGTTTACGCCTGTGGGCAGATAACACAGTTCTGTTAACAGCCAGTTGGACCCTTAACATGACAAGGTTTTCATCAAGTTCGTATTGGTTAAGTTTTCGTAAATTTACTTCCCGAGACGAGCAACATTTTCTGTATGTGTCGTTTTCTAATTCAGAAGTGATCAGAGCTGCTGTAGTTGATATCGCTGACGTTGAGGATGAATCCATAGATCTTGTAACATTTGCTTCAGGAGTGGATGCTGTAGTTGAAATGGTAGCGGATAGAACGTTGTGTTCTGGTTTGCTGGAAGTGATTGATGGCGTCACGGATTTGACTTCTACTAATTCTGTTGATGATGCAGGCGTATTATTAGTATCTAAAAATAAACATCCAATAGTTTAGTGTCACAGTGTGTATACCCACGTCAATTGATAAGATTTAAGATTTTTGATAAAATACCCCCCCCCCCCCCCCCCCCCCCCCCTTAGTATCTAGTGTTGATTTCAATTTTTTTACTGAAACTGTCAACGGCAATAGCATATCAAAATTGTAAAGAACAATTATATCAATTATAAACTACCCTGTTATACTTTTCCTGTATAGTTACCATTTTGACTATCATTTGTCAATAGTGACCTACATCAATAACGTTCAATACCGACCTTCACCAATAACGTTCAATACTGACCTTCACCAATAACGTTCAATACTGACCTACACCAATAACGTTAAATACTGACCTACACCAATAACGTTCAATAGTGACCTACATCAATAACGTTCAATACCGACCTACACCAATAACGTTAAATACTGACCTTCACCAATAACGTTCAATACTGACCTACACCAATAACGTTCAATACTGACATACACCAATAACGTTCAATACTGACCTTCACCAATAACGTTCAATACTGACCTTCAGCAATAATGTTCAATACTGACCTACACCAATAACGTTAAATACTGACCTACACAAATAACGTTCAATACTGACCTACACAAATAACGTTCAATACTGACCTACACCAATAACGTTCAATACTGACCTACACCAATAACGTTAAATACTGACCTACACCAATAACGTTCAACACTGACCTACACCAATAACGTTTAATACTGACCTACATCAATAACGTATAATACCGACCTACACCAATAACGTTCAATACTGACCTACACCAATAACGTTAAATACTGACCTACACCAATAACGTTAAATACTGACCTACACCAAAAACGTTCAATACTGACCTACACCAATAATGTTCAACACTGACCTACACCAATAACGTTTAATACTGACCTTCACCAATAACGTTAAATACTGACCTACACCAATAACGTTTAATACTGACCTACATCAATAACGTTCAACACTGACCTTCACCAATAACGTTCAACACTGACCTACACCAATAACGTATAATACTGACCAACAAAAATAACGTATAATACTGACCAACACCAATAACGTTCAACACTGACCTACACCAATAACGTTCAACACTAACCTACACCAATAACGTTTAATACTGACCTTCACCAATAACGTATAATACTGACCTACACCAATAACGTTCAATAGTGACCTTGAACAATAACGTTCAACACTGACCTACACCAATAACGTTTAATACTGACCTACACAAATAACGTTTAACACTGACCTACACCAATAACGTTCAATACTGACCTTCACCAATAACGTTTAACACTGACCTTCACCAATAACGTTTAATACTGACCTACACCAATAACGTTGAACACTGACCTTCACCAATAACGTTCAACACTAACCTTCACCAATAACGTTCAACACTGACCTACACCAATAACGTTTAATACTGACCTTCACCAATAACGTTTAACACTGACCTTCAGCCATAACGTTTAATACTGACCTTCACAAATAAAGTTTAATACTGACTTTCACCAATAACGTTTAACACTGACCTACACCAATAACGTTTAATACTGACCTACATCAACAACGTTCAATAGTGACCTACATCAATAACGTTTAATACTGACCTTCATCAATAACGTTTAATACTGACCTACACCAATAACGTATAATACTGACCTACACCAATAACGTTTAATACTGACCTTCATCAATAACGTTTAATACTGACCTACACCAATAACGTATAATACTGACCTACACCAATAACGTATAATACTGACCTACACCAATAACGTATAATACTAACCTTCACCAATAACGTATAATACGGACTTTCACCAATAACGTATAATACGGACTTTCAACAATAACGTTTAATACTGACCTACACCAATAACGTTTAATACTGAACTACATAAATAACGTTGAACACTGACCTTCACCAATAATGTTTAATACTGACCTACAACAATAACGTTTAATACCGACCTTCATTAAAAACGTTTAATACTGACCTTCACCAATAACGTTTAATACTGACCTTCACCAATAACGTCCAACACTGACCTACACCAATAACGTTCAACACTGACCTACACCAATAACGTTTAATACTGACCTTCACCAATAACGTTTAATACTGACCTACACCAATAACGTTTAATACTGACCTTCACCAATAACGTTTAATACTGACCTTCACCAATAACGTTCAACACTGATCTTCACAAATAACGTTCAACACTGACCTACACCAATAACGTTCAATACTGACCTAGACAAATAACGTTTAATACTGACCTTCACCAATAACGTTTAATACTGACCTTCACCAATAACGTTTAATACCGACCTACACCAATAACGTTCAACACTGACCTACACCAATAACGTTTAATACTGACCTTCACCAATAACGTTTAATACTGACCTACACCAGATTTAGAATGTGATATTCGTGACGACATTATATGAGGGAAACGGCACTTTCTTTATTAGTCTACATGGTTACGTCAAGCACATTGTTGATCTGGACACCAATTAGGTTCGTTGTTGAAATATGTCCACCTTCCCCAGCCTGTATACAACCATGGGTCATGATTCTGAGTCTTGTCACACTTAATAGAGTCATTGAACTGCATACCGATCCAGTATGTTCCTTCATCCCTTTAAGACAATGAAATTCCATTTTCAGTATTGTAGTAATATTAGCGAAATATCGCTCATATAAAATCAGCAGGAAGTCTATCAGATAAAAGAATACGATGTTAACAAATTCGAGTTTCAAACTGAAAAAAAACATGTATTTCCTTCACACCTGTTCTGACATTATTCTATTCGTTTGTATTTCCTTTACACCTGTTTTTTACATGATTCTATTTCCAACACCCCCCCCCCCCCCCCCCCCCCCATTGAAATATGCATCATAATTTGAACAGTTATAGTTTTACTCTTTACGCTTCCGTTAGTACTCATCGTACTTTAGAGAATATCATATCACTTGACAACATGCAGCATTAGTTTGATAGTTTGTTTTACAAAAAAGTGACCACTTTTGTTTCTGGCCATAACCCCGTTATTCCTCAAACATATCTTTTATACAAAAAGCGTTATTCAACTGGGATTCTTTGCGTATACATTTGTATTTCATTCAACATTCAGCTCCATTAACTCGAAATTCATTATGGGAGTCGGAATTATCGTTTACTTCTTAGGAGAGAATGAATACAACTTGGTCTTCTATTCTTTATTCAACTATCGATATTTCTAGCTTTTATCATTCAAAAAGTCAGAAATACGTTACGTGATCAGCATTCTAATTAATTGCAAGTTAATGTAAACTTATCAGTCTTTTTCATAGACCGCTCTCAGACAGATTAGTTCACTTTTTTCTATGACAGAAAAGAATCACTTCCTGTATTTAGAAAAAAAATCCACAATAAATCCTTACATCATTTAGTACAATATGACTTAAGCAATTGGAATTGAAATAAAACTAATTCAAAATAAATTTAATTAACATTTCGTTATTATTTCTTTCAATATTAACGAGTCGTCTACAGAAAGATTATTACTAATTAACCTAATACACACCAGTATCTCACTGGTGAGGTGGGGCATAATACACAACTATGATATTTGACCATCTTGGGGTATCTTCAATGGAATCCGCCAAGTACCTGCTTAACCATCTGTTTACGCTTATTGTGGCATGTTCAGTAAAGTATTCTGTTATCAGTTCCAAACCCCGTACACGTAACACTGTACCCGACACCATGTCTCCTGTACCCTGTACCCATAACACTGCACCGGGTACCATGTATCCCGTACCCTGTACCCATAACACTGCACCGGATACCATGTCTCCCGTACCCTGTACCTATAACACTGCACCGGATACCATGTCTCCCGTACCCTGTACCTATAACACTGTACCCGACACCATGTTTCCCGTACCCTTTACCCATAACACTGTACCCGACTCCATGTCTCCCGTATCCTGTACCCGTAACACTTTACCCGACACCATGTCTCCCGTACCCTTTACCCATAACACTGTACCCGACACCATGTCTCCCGTACCCTGTGCCTGTGTACCGTTTTCCCGTATGTACCCCTAGCCATATACCCTGTACTCTCTGACACGTCTTATTTACCCTGTGTATATATATATTTCTATTCGCCCGTAAATACGTCTATTGACGTATCGACACACATATTTACACCGCTAAACCTTGTGCAAGCAAATGTAATCTATAGTATGCATGGGTTGGACGATCGATAGTTCGTTGTCAAAGGCTGATATACTTTGTCAAAATCTCCTTCGATGAGAAATCAATAATTAACTATTATTCTTTATAAACTCGAATCACC
>NW_022983055.1:0-45443 GCF_902652985.1 Pecten maximus
GCTAAAATGGGCAAATCGGTTATGATTTCACCTTTTTTATCTAAGTATTTTTTTTTCTTTCTCAACATTGTTTTCTTTAAATATATATTTTACATTAGATATGCATTTAGTGTTGCAAAAAAATTACGATCAAGAAACATTAAGTGGTATTAAAACATAACAAAATATTTAAAAAAAGTTACATCTTGTTGCTTCGGACTCAAAACGTGTGGGTTGCTAAGCGATGGTTTTACCATATGAACTATACGGACTTTTTACGTTATCAGATATAGCAGAAACATATATATATACTTATGTTTCTGGATATAGTCAGTCTAGTTAATGCTAAATTAGAATATGTTAGCAACTACGTTTTTTCAATTTTTGATACAAGCCCATCGGAGGCCCACTTTTTTAAGAATAGGATTTACAGTTGTGTTTTGGTTCATAGAATAAAATAAGACATTGTAAAAATTGGTCTTCAGATGCCCTCTATGTCTAAAAATGATATGAATGCGGGAAACCCCCCCTCGAAATTTGCAAAAAGCTCGATGATGCAACTTTACGGCCTTTAAATGAAATATCCATTTTTATGAACAAACACATTCTCCACAAATAAGAATATTTATATTTTATAGATATCAGGTTTGTATTAAAAAACTCAGTTTTTAACATTTTTTTTTTTGTTATTTTGATAACGGTCACCGTTAGGTCAAAACAGGCCAATATGCGCCATACCTCTTTGTTCGTTATAGACAGCATTACGCTATGTGGAATTCGTAAAATGATTACAGAATTACATAGAAGTAGGAGGAAAAATAGCTGGTGAATCCGAATCAGTTCGAAATATCCATAAAATCGCTATAAGCGTGTTTGCACTAAACATGTTTTACTTGCATTTGTGTAAGTACTTTTTGACGAACTGGAAATCTGGTTAATTGATACTTGATGAAACCAATAAGGGAAAGGCACACACCAGTAAATATTTATCTCAAGATTTAAGGAAAAGCACATTCATTACAACCCTAACTCAAGAAAAAGTAAGTAAATAAAAAAAATAACAAATACAACAACAAAGATAAAACCATCAATATTAGGTCAAGGCCATTTTTGGATAAAATTAGGAAGCCTTTCAGTCAGACATTCCTTAGGCCTAATATTAGGTCCCATGCCCTTTTGAATATTTTGAAGACGTTGTTAAAATAGTTTTAGCCCTTTTGATTATTTGTGACCTTGAAAAGAGGACTAGAATATATATATTTTAGAATCAGAGTATGATATTATTGCTACCAAACTTGGAATGCAAATTGTTAAATGCACACACACACAAAACCACAGTACAAGCGTATATATATATATCATACACTCAAACCTCTTTAACTATTAATCATCCAGTTAACCGAGCTTCATGGCAAACGTTTTGGTATATCTTTATCCTTGGAATTTTCTTACCAGACACACGCCCTTTGATTTCAAATAGTTATTATAACAAATTTGTATTCAATATTAATACTTAAAACGACAATTTGTGTGTGTTTACACAATAAACAATGTACGTCAATGTAGCATCGTGATTTGATTAACAAAATAATTATGATATCCGTGGTATCTATTCCCCTGTTTGAGAAATATTTACCTTGACATCCTTAGACTTTGACCTAATACATATCCAACACTGAAATAATCCACAAAGAACATTAGTATTAATATAATTAACTGGTCCATCATAACAAAACGAATACTGGAAAAATAAAACAGGTTACAATGTATATGCATATTCATATATAGACCTACTATATCAATGTTGCTACCTACTGCTTTAGGGGACACAACTCGTATAGAACTCAAAACCTGTATAAATATCTGCAAACTGAATAACATCAGTAACACCTCGATAACATCAAGTAAGCATTAACGTTATGGCAAAATTTGCTATGTCAAGTATGGAACAAAAAATAAAGCCTTAAAGCCATATCGGCAAACATTTAACAAATACCTCCTATAACACAGATATCTCTCTGATAAAATAAAATACATATATAGAGGAACACCGGGAGTGTTTTGTATTTATTTACAATATATAAATATATGAACCCCTGTTTGAAAATATTGACCACGATATATTTAAATTTGACTAAGCATTTATAAAGACTAAAAAAGGGGTTAAATGTTACAAACAATTGTATTATTTCTTATAACAATATCAACACCGCCACAATCCACAAACAACATACACATTGATTACACTGAACTTGTACATCCCGGAGAAAAGGATAAAACAGGTAACACTATAATACAATATAATAATATTCATATCAGAATCCAATCAATCTCAAACAATAGTCTTTTTACCTGAATTAGATTACCTACCTCCTCAGGGGAGACAACTCTACCACCTCAGAGGAGACAACTCTACCACCTCAGGGAAGACAACTCTACCACCTCAGGAGAGACAACTCTATCACCTCAGGGGAGACAACTCTACCACCTCAGGGGAGACAACTCTACCACCTCAGGGAGACAATTCTACCACCTCAGGGGAGACAATTCTACCAACTCAGGGGAGACAATTCTACCACCTCAGGGGAGACAACTCTACCACCTCAGGGGAGACAACTCTTGAAGAATATTTCTGTGTGATTGCTTCATTTGAAACTACAATCAAGCCGTCCAATGTCACCAAAATCAATTAGATATCACACCCTAAATGTTTAATAGTCACGCTTGTACACATGCAAGACTGTCGCTTTGCTACTTAAACTGCAATTTATGTAACATATCGATGCTGGCAATATGTGGAAATTCTAAACGAACTATTTGCTTGTCTTATAGGGGTATCTTGACATTGACTGTTCCAGACAACAGATTACAAACTCCTGTGGTCGGCTACCAGAGAGGAGCATTTGTAACACTTCAAAACACATTTACGATAGCGCTGGCCTCGCCGAACAAAGTGTATAAGTACATAGCCATAAAGGCTGCCATGAAATATGACCTGTCGTGTAATCAAAAATAAAATTAACCGACAAATGAATTATAGGACGAAAAACATTATTTAAAAGCGTCGTTTGTTTTGTTTAACAACCATATATTTACATTGAGTGTTAATGTTTATATGATTTGACCAGGAAAACACTATAAAAACAGTATGAAAACACTATAAAAACCGCATGAAAACATCGTTTCACGTGCTGATTTTCCACATACTATATCAGCAAAATATTCATTTCCTTGAACAATAATCCCCGTTTAATTTCCGTAAATTTGTTTTGTTTGTCATAATTCGCATAAAATTTATCTAATTTAACACAAATTATTGTATTCGATGTTATTAAATGTCTTTTTGTTTTGAATAACAAGCAACACTAAAAAATAAATAAACGACTGGAAACTGCGGAGCGAAAGGACATGATGGCGCGTTGGCGGGGTCACCGACTGTTTCATTAATTTAGCATATGTTCGTATATAGATATATACAGAGTAACGTAGACAAAATACAACAGCTCCGAGCCATAATTATTACAAACTATTTTGATAATGTTGTACCAGGTGTACAAAGCAGTTATTCCTTATCGCCTGTTGATCACAATTAAGGTTACGTAGGCACAGCCCTATCGGGTCTGGTCAACTGTGTAGTCTTACGGCCACTGGTCAGGATTCCTAAAATAGAAAAGTGGAGATAATTACTGGAAGCGTCTGTTTGTTTATTATATAGATTGAACTAAAGCTGAAAAAGTGGACATGATGTTCTACACAGAAAAACAGAACAATTCATATTAAGTTTCAGGAAAATTTATAAATGTATATATATAAGCAAATAGCTTACAAAAATATACCTGTGTTGACAAGCGACGCCATGCGTTTCATTGCAGCTGGCAGCTTCCATTGCTCCAACTTTCAGCCTGTAAGAGGATCCACCCTGTGCGGTTATATAACATTCCCATACACAGATTAGAATGATTAGTTTCTGGAGGATTGAAGTCCATCCATGACGGCATAGGTGGTGCGTACTTCAAACCCGTCCAGAGCAATCCGGAGGTTTCTTGACCTGAAGCTGTACAATATGATATAAAACATGCAAACCATCATCTAAAACGAACAGATCATTCGGACAAGTTGGTGTAGAGAACGGCAAGGTTTTCCCAGAAGAGAACAAAATCATCAGAGGGGGTATTTAACTTTATTACCATATCAATATATCAACACTATACAAATGTAGGAATTCCCTTGACATTGAAAGGAAGTTCAGAATAGACATTGTGTTTCGAAAGTCATTAGTCTCAATGGTGTATTGCTTTATTTAACTCTTAAATCGTAAAAAAATGTACTTACTTAACATTCTAACCCGGAAGATGATCCAGGATATGTATCTTTTGTATGTTACTGCTGAATGAAATGTCAAGGGTTCAGCTCCAGTACTGGCACAGAAATCCTAGGGTATATAATGACGTAAATATATATACTTTGTATACAAAAAAAAATCAAAAACAGGAATATCAACATCTTCAAATACAGCTGAAGAAGGGAAATGCAGTGTTATTGAAATAAAAGAATGACACAAACGACCCACCAAAAAATCAACGTACGTTGGCGATAACAGCTTTAAATACCAATGTTGAGTGAAGCTGAGTCTTTACTTAGAAATTAAGTAAGAAAATATGCAAACGATACAAGATATAAGCATATTTAAATACAAAATTATACTTAAATGAATAGAGTAGAGTTTAATGAAGACCAGGCTGTCTTAGTCATTTCAGATTTATATTTTATGATAGGAGTTTAATGTTCATGCTCCGAATTCTTAAATCAGGCAAATAGTGCCAATACATATGGAGTATTGAATTTCATAAGGAAAACATTGAAATTATGCTTTAATAGCTTAAATGGAAACTTATATGTTGTACACAATACCTTGGCTTCCTCCCACGTTTTCTTGTCCGTGGTAAGTGTGAAACACAAATCCCCGTCACGACCCCAGGATTCGGGGCACCTCACAGTAGGGTATTCTGTAACATAAACAGTGTATATCCCTATATCAAGGTAGGATGTTATGTAACATTAACAGTGTATGTCTCTATATAACGGCAGGGTATCCTGTGACATTAACAGTGTATATCCCTATATCACGGTAGGATGTCATGTAACATTAACAGTGTATATCCCTATATAACGGTAGAGTATCATGTAACATTAACACTGTATATCCCTATATAACGGTAGGGTATCCTGTAACATTAACACTGTATATCCCTATATAACGGTAGGGTATCCTGTAACATTAATATTGTATGTCCCTATATCACGGTAGAGTATCCTGTAACATTAACAGTGTATATCCCTATACCACGGTAGGGTATCCTGTAACATTAACAGTGTATATCCCTATAGCATGGTAGGGTATCCTGTAACATTAACAGTGTATGTCCCTATATAACGATGGGGTATCCTGTAACATTAACAGTGTATATCCCTATATCACGGTAGGGTATCCTGTGACATTAACAGTGTATATCTCTATATCACGGTAGGGTATCCTGTAACATAAACAGTGTATATCCCTATATCACGGTAGGATGTCATGTAACATTAACAGTGTATATCCCTATATAACGGTAGGGTATCATGTAACATTAACACTGTATATCCCTATATAACGGTAGGGTATCCTGTAACATTAATATTGTATGTCCCTATATCACGGTAGGGTATCCAGTAACATTAACAGTGTATATCCCTATAGCATGGTAGGGTATCCTGTAACATTAACAGTGTATGTCCCTATATAACGATGGGGTATCCTGTAACATTAACAGTGTATATCCCTATATCACGGTAGGGTATCCTGTGACATTAACAGTGTATATCTCTATATCACGGTAGGGTATCCTGAAACATTAACAGTGTATATCCCTATATAACGGTAGGGTATCCTGTAACATTAACAGTGTATATCCCTATATAACGGTAAGGTATCCTGTAACATTATTAGTATATATCCCTATATAACGGTAGGGTATCCTGTAACATTAACGGTGTATATCCCTATATCACGGTAGGGTATCCTGTGACATTAACAGTGTATATCCCTATATCACGGTAGGGTATCCTGTGACATTAACAGTGTATATCTCTATATCACGGTAGGGTATCCTGTAACATTAACAGTGTATATCCCTATATAACGGTAGGGTATCCTGTAACATTACCAGTGTATATCCCTATATAACGGTAGGGTATCGTGTAACATTATTAGTATATATCCCTATATAGCGGTAGGGTATCCTGTAACATTAACGGTGTATATCCCTATATCACGGTAGGGTATCCTGTAACATTAACAGTGTATATCCCTATATCACGGTAGGGTATCCTGTAACATTAACAGAGTATATCCCTATATCACGGTAGGGTATCCTGTAACATTAATAGTGTATATCCCTATATCACGTTAGGGTATCCTGTAACATTAACAGTGTATATCCCTATATCACGGTAGGGTATCCTGTAACATTAACAGTGTATATCCCTATATAACGGTTGGGTATCCTGTAACAATAGCAGTGTATATCCCTATATAACGGTAGGGTATCCTGTAACATTAACAGTGTATATCCCTATATAACGGTTGGGTATCCTGTAACAATAACAGTGTATATCCCTATATCACGGTAGTGTATCCTGTAACATTAAGAGTGTATATCCCTATATCACGGTAGGGTATCATGTAACATTAACAGTGTATATCCCTATATAACGGTAGGGTATCGTGTAACATTATTAGTATATATCCCTATATAGCGGTAGGGTATCCTGTAACATTAACGGTGTATATCCCTATATCACGGTAGGGTATCCTGTAACATTAACATTGTATATCCCTATATCACGCTAGGGTATCCTGTAACATTAACAGTGTATATCCCTATATCACGGTAGGGTATCCTGTAACATTAACAGTGTATATCTCTATAGCACGGTAGGGTATCCTGTAACATTAACAGTGTATATCCCTATATCACGGTAGGGTATCCTGTGACATTAACAGTGTATATCTCTATATCACGGTAGGGTATCCTGTAACATTAACAGTGTATATCCCTATATAACGGTAGGGTATCCTGTAACATTAACAGTGTATATCCCTATATAGCGGTAGGGTATCGTGTAACATTATTAGTATATATCCCTATATAGCGGTAGGGTATCCTGTAACATTAAGGGTGTATATCCCTATATCACGGTAGGGTATCCTGTAACATTAACAGTGTATATCCCTATATCACGGTAGGATGTCATGTAACATTAACAGTGTATATCCCTATATAACGGTAGGGTATCATGTAACATTAACACTGTATATCCCTATATAACGGTAGGGTATCCTGTAACATTAACACTGTATATCCCTATATAACGGTAGGGTATCCTGTAACATTAATATTGTATGTCCCTATATCACGGTAGAGTATCCTGTAACATTAACAGTGTATATCCCTATACCACGGTAGGGTATCCTGTAACATTAACAGTGTATATCCCTATAGCATGGTAGGGTATCCTGTAACATTAACAGTGTATGTCCCTATATAACGATGGGGTATCCTGGAACATTAACAGTGTATATCCATATATCACGGTAGGGTATCCTGTGACATTAACAGTGTATATCTCTATATCACGGTAGGGTATCCTGTAACATTAACAGTGTATATCCCTATATCACGGTAGGATGTCATGTAACATTAACAGTGTATATCCCTATATAACGGTAGGGTATCATGTAACATTAACACTGTATATCCCTATATAACGGTAGGGTATCCTGTAACATTAACACTGTATATCCCTATATAACGGTAGGGTATCCTGTAACATTAATATTGTATGTCCCTATATCACGGTAGGGTATCCAGTAACATTAACAGTGTATATCCCTATAGCATGGTAGGGTATCCTGTAACATTAACAGTGTATGTCCCTATATAACGATGGGGTATCCTGTAACATTAACAGTGTATATCCCTATATCACGGTAGGGTATCCTGTGACATTAACAGTGTATATCTCTATATCACGGTAGGGTATCCTGTAACATTAACAGTGTATATCCCTATATAACGGTAGGGTATCCTGTAACATTAACAGTGTATATCCCTATATAACGGTAGGGTATCCTGTAACATTATTAGTATATATCCCTATATAACGGTAGGGTATCCTGTAACATTAACGGTGTATATCCCTATATCACGGTAGGGTATCCTGTAACATTAACAGTGTATATCCCTATATCACGGTAGGGTATCCTGTGACATTAACAGTGTATATATCTATATCACGGTAGGGTATCCTGTAACATTAACAGTGTATATCCCTATATAACGGTAGGGTATCCTGTAACATTACCAGTGTATATCCCTATATAACGGTAGGGTATCGTGTAACATTATTAGTATATATCCCTATATAGCGGTAGGGTATCCTGTAACATTAACGGTGTATATCCCTATATCACGGTAGGGTATCCTGTAACATTAACAGTGTATATCCCTATATCACGGTAGGGTATCCTGTAACATTAACAGAGTATATCCCTATATCACGGTAGGGTATCCTGTAACATTAATAGTGTATATCCCTATATCACGTTAGGGTATCCTGTAACATTAACAGTGTATATCCCTATATCACGGTAGGGTATCCTGTAACATTAACAGTGTATATCCCTATATAACGGTTGGGTATCCTGTAACAATAGCAGTGTATATCCCTATATAACGGTAGGGTATCCTGTAACATTAACAGTGTATATCCCTATATAACGGTTGGGTATCCTGTAACAATAACAGTGTATATCCCTATATCACGGTAGTGTATCCTGTAACATTAAGAGTGTATATCCCTATATCACGGTAGGGTATCCTGTAACATTAACAGTGTATATCCCTATATCACGGTAGGGTATCCTGTAACATTAACGGTGTATATCCCTATATCACGGTAGAGTATCCTGTAACATTAACAGTGTATATCCCTATATCACGGTAGGGTATCCTGTGACATTAACAGTGTATATCTCTATATCACGGTAGGGTATCCTGTAACATTAACAGTGTATATCCCTATATCACGGTAGGGTATCCTGTGACATTAACAGTGTATATCTCTATATCACGGTAGGGTATCCTGTAACATAAACAGTGTATATCCCTATATCACGGTAGGATGTCATGTTACATTAACAGTGTATATCCCTATATAACGGTAGGGTATCCTGTAACATTAACAGTGTATATCCCTATATAACGGTTGGGTATCCTGTAACAATAGCAGTGTATATCCCTATATAACGGTAGGGTATCCTGTAACATTAACAGTGTATATCCCTATATAACGGTTGGGTATCCTGTAACAATAACAGTGTATATCCCTATATCACGGTAGTGTATCCTGTAACATTAAGAGTGTATATCCCTATATCACGGTAGGGTATCCTGTAACATTAACAGTGTATATCCCTATATCACGGTAGGGTATCCTGTAACATTAACGGTGTATATCCCTATATCACGGTAGGGTATCCTGTAACATTAACAGTGTATATCCCTATATCACGGTAGGGTATCCTGTGACATTAACAGTGTATATCTCTATATCACGGTAGGGTATCCTGTAACATTAACAGTGTATATCCCTATATAACGGTAGGGTATCCTGTAACATTAACAGTGTATATCCCTATATAACGGTAGGGTATCGTGTAACATTATTAGTATATATCCCTATATAGCGGTAGGGTATCCTGTAACATTAACGGTGTATATCCCTATATCACGGTAGGGTATCCTGTAACATTAACATTGTATATCCCTATATCACGGTAGGGTATCCTGTAACATTAACAGTGTATATCCCTATATCACGGTAGGGTATCCTGTAACATTAACAGTGTATATCTCTATAGCACGGTAGGGTATCCTGTAACATTAACGGTGTATATCCCTATATAGCGGTAGGATATCCTGTAACATTAACAGTGTATATCCCTATATCACGGTAGGGTATCCTGTGACATTAACAGTGTATATCTCTATATCACGGTAGGGTATCCTGTAACATTAACAGTGTATATCCCTATATAACGGTAGGGTATCCTGTAACATTAACAGTGTATATCCCTATATAGCGGTAGGGTATCGTGTAACATTATTAGTATATATCCCTATATAGCGGTAGGGTATCCTGTAACATTAAGGGTGTATATCCCTATATCACGGTAGGGTATCATGTAACATTAACAGTGTATATCCCTATATCACGGTAGGGTATCCTGTAACATTAACAGAGTATATCCCTATATCACGGTAGGATGTCATGTAACATTAACAGTGTATATCCCTATATAACGGTAGAGTATCCTGTAACATTAACAGTGTATATCCCTATACCACGGTAGGGTATCCAGTAACATTAACAGTGTATATCCCTATAGCATGGTAGGGTATCCTGTAACATTAACAGTGTATGTCCCTATATAACGATGGGGTATCCTGTAACATTAACAGTGTATATCTATATATCACGGTAGGGTATCCTGTGACATTAACAGTGTATATCTATATATCACGGTAGGGTATCCTGTAACATTAACAGTGTATATCCCTTATAACGGTAGGGTATCCTGTAACATTAACAGTGTATATCCCTATATCACGGTAGGATGTCATGTAACATTAACAGTGTATATCCCTATATAACGGTAGGATATCATGTAACATTAACACTGTATATCCCCATATAACGGTAGGGTATCCTGTAACATTAACACTGTATATCCCTATATAACGGTAGGGTATCCTGTAACATTAACACTGTATATCCCTATATAACGGTAGGGTATCCTGTAACATTAATATTGTATGTCCCTATATCACGGTAGGGTATCCAGTAACATTAACAGTGTATATCCCTATAGCATGGTAGGGTATCCTGTAACATTAACAGTGTATGTCCCTATATAACGATGGGGTATCCTGTAACATTAACAGTGTATATCCCTATATCACGGTAGGGTATCCTGTGACATTAACAGTGTATATCTCTATATCACGGTAGGGTATCCTGTAACATTAACAGTGTATATCCCTATATAACGGTAGGGTATCCTGTAACATTAACAGTGTATGTCCCTATATAACGGTAGGGTATCCTGTAACATTATTAGTATATATCCCTATATAACGGTAGGGTATCCTGTAACATTAACGGTGTATATCCCTATATCACGGTAGGGTATCCTGTAACATTAACAGTGTATATCCCTATATCACGGTAGGGTATCCTGTGACATTAACAGTGTATATCTCTATATCACGGTAGGGTATCCTGTAACATTAACAGTGTATATCCCTATATAACGGTAGGGTATCCTGTAACATTAACATTGTATATCCCTATATAACGGTAGGGTATCCTGTAACATTATTAGTATATATCCCTATATAGCGGTAGGGTATCCTGTTACATTAACGGTGTATATCCCTATATCACGGTAGGGTATCCGGTAACATTAACAGTGTATATCCCTATATCACGGTAGGGTATCCTGTAACATTAACAGAGTATATCACTATATCACGGTAGGGTATCCTGTAACATTAATAGTGTATATCCCTATATCACGTTAGGGTATCCTGTAACATTAACAGTGTATATCCCTATATCACGGTAGGGTATCCTGTAACATTAACAGTGTATATCCCTATATAACGGTTGGGTATCCTGTAACAATAACAGTGTATATCCCTATATAACGGTAAGGTATCCTGTAACATTAACAGTGTATATCCCTATATAACGGTTGGGTATCCTGTAACAATAACAGTGTATATCCCTATATCACGGTAGTGTATCCTGTAACATTAAGAGTGTATATCCCTATATCACGGTAGGGTATCCTGTAACATCAACAATGTATATCCCTATATCACGGTAGGGTATCCTGTAACATTAACAGTGTATATCCCTATATCACGGTAGGGTATCCTGTGACATTAACAGTTTATATCTCTATATCACGGTAGGGTATCCTGTAACATTAACAGTGTATATCCCTATATAACGGTAGGGTATCCTGTAACATTAACAGTGTATATCCCTATATAACGGTAGGGTATCGTGTAACATTATTAGTATATATCCCTATATAGCGGTAGGGTATCCTGTAACATTAACGGTGTATATCCCTATATCACGGTAGGGTATCCTGTAACATTAACAGTGTATATCCCTATATCACGGTAGGGTATCCTGTAACATTAACAGTGTATATCCCTATATCACGGTAGGGTATCCTGTAACATTAACAGTGTATATCCCTATATAACGGTAGGGTATCCTGTAACATTAACAGTGTATATCCCTATATAACGGTAGGGTATCCTGTAACATTAACAGTGTATATCTCTATAGCACGGTAGGGTATCCTGTAACATTAATAGTGTATGTCCCTATATCATTATAGGGTATCCTGTGACATTAACAGTGTATGTCCCTATATCATGGTAGGGTATCCTGTAACATTAATAGTGTATGTCCCTATATAACGGTAGGGTATCCTGTAACATTAACAGTGTATATCCCTATATAACGGTTGGGTATCCTGTAACAATAGCAGTGTATATCCCTATATAACGGTAGGGTATCCTGTAACATTATTAGTGTATACCCCTATATCACGGTTTGGTATCATGTAATATTAACATTGTGTATCCCTATATAACGGTAGGGTATCCTGTAACATTAACAGTGTATATCCCTATATAACGGTAGGGTATCCTGTAACATTAACATTGTATGTCCCTATATAACGGTAGGGTATCCTGTAACATTAACAGTGTATGTCCCTATATAACGGTAGGGTATCCTGTAACATTAACTGTGTATATCCCTATATCACGGTAAGGTATCCTGTAACATTAACAGTGTATGTCCCTATATCACGGTAGGGTATCCTGTAACATTAACAGTGTATATCCCTATATAACGGTAGGGTATCCTGTAACATTAACAATGTATATCCTTATATCAAGGTAGGGTATCCTGTAACATTAACGGTGTATATCCCTATATAACGGTAGGGTATCCTGTAACATTAACAGTGTATATCCCTATATAACGGTAGGGTATCCTGTAACATTAACAGTGTATATCCCTATATCACGGTAGGGTATCCTGTAACATTAACAGTGTATGTCCCTATATAACGATGGGGTATCCTGTAACATTAACAGTGTATATCCCTATATCACGGTAGGGTATCCTGTAACATTAACGGTGTATATCCCTATATCACGGTAGGGTATCCTGTAACATTAACAGTGTATATCCCTATATCACGGTAGGGTATCCTGTGACATTAACAGTGTATATCTCTATATCACGGTAGGGTATCCTGTAACATTAACAGTGTATATCCCTATATAACGGTAGGGTATCCTGTAACATTAACAGTGTATATCCCTATATAACGGTAGGGTATCGTGTAACATTATTAGTATATATCCCTATATAGCGGTAGGGTATCCTGTAACATTAACGGTGTATATCCCTATATCACGGTAGGGTATCCTGTAACATTAACATTGTATATCCCTATATCACGGTAGGGTATCCTGTAACATTAACAGTGTATATCCCTATATCACGGTAGGGTATCCTGTAACATTAACAGTGTATATCTCTATAGCACGGTAGGGTATCCTGTAACATTAACGGTGTATATCCCTATATAGCGGTAGGATATCCTGTAACATTAACAGTGTATATCCCTATATCACGGTAGGGTATCCTGTGACATTAACAGTGTATATCTCTATATCACGGTAGGGTATCCTGTAACATTAACAGTGTATATCCCTATATAACGGTAGGGTATCCTGTAACATTAACAGTGTATATCCCTATATAGCGGTAGGGTATCGTGTAACATTATTAGTATATATCCCTATATAGCGGTAGGGTATCCTGTAACATTAAGGGTGTATATCCCTATATCACGGTAGGGTATCCTGTAACATTAACACTGTATATCCCCATATAACGGTAGGGTATCCTGTAACATTAACACTGTATATCCCTATATAACGGTAGGGTATCCTGTAACATTAACACTGTATATCCCTATATAACGGTAGGGTATCCTGTAACATTAATATTGTATGTCCCTATATCACGGTAGGGTATCCAGTAACATTAACAGTGTATATCCCTATAGCATGGTAGGGTATCCTGTAACATTAACAGTGTATGTCCCTATATAACGATGGGGTATCCTGTAACATTAACAGTGTATATCCCTATATCACGGTAGGGTATCCTGTGACATTAACAGTGTATATCTCTATATCACGGTAGGGTATCCTGTAACATTAACAGTGTATATCCCTATATAACGGTAGGGTATCCTGTAACATTAACAGTGTATGTCCCTATATAACGGTAGGGTATCCTGTAACATTATTAGTATATATCCCTATATAACGGTAGGGTATCCTGTAACATTAACGGTGTATATCCCTATATCACGGTAGGGTATCCTGTAACATTAACAGTGTATATCCCTATATCACGGTAGGGTATCCTGTGACATTAACAGTGTATATCTCTATATCACGGTAGGGTATCCTGTAACATTAACAGTGTATATCCCTATATAACGGTAGGGTATCCTGTAACATTAACATTGTATATCCCTATATAACGGTAGGGTATCCTGTAACATTATTAGTATATATCCCTATATAGCGGTAGGGTATCCTGTAACATTAACGGTGTATATCCCTATATCACGGTAGGGTATCCGGTAACATTAACAGTGTATATCCCTATATCACGGTAGGGTATCCTGTAACATTAACAGAGTATATCACTATATCACGGTAGGGTATCCTGTAACATTAATAGTGTATATCCCTATATCACGTTAGGGTATCCTGTAACATTAACAGTGTATATCCCTATATCACGGTAGGGTATCCTGTAACATTAACAGTGTATATCCCTATATAACGGTTGGGTATCCTGTAACAATAACAGTGTATATCCCTATATAACGGTAAGGTATCCTGTAACATTAACAGTGTATATCCCTATATAACGGTTGGGTATCCTGTAACAATAACAGTGTATATCCCTATATCACGGTAGTGTATCCTGTAACATTAAGAGTGTATATCCCTATATCACGGTAGGGTATCCTGTAACATCAACAATGTATATCCCTATATCACGGTAGGGTATCCTGTAACATTAACAGTGTATATCCCTATATCACGGTAGGGTATCCTGTGACATTAACAGTTTATATCTCTATATCACGGTAGGGTATCCTGTAACATTAACAGTGTATATCCCTATATAACGGTAGGGTATCCTGTAACATTAACAGTGTATATCCCTATATAACGGTAGGGTATCGTGTAACATTGTTAGTATATATCCCTATATAGCGGTAGGGTATCCTGTAACATTAACGGTGTATATCCCTATATCACGGTAGGGTATCCTGTAACATTAACAGTGTATATCCCTATATCACGGTAGGGTATCCTGTAACATTAACAGTGTATATCCCTATATCACGGTAGGGTATCCTGTAACATTAACAGTGTATATCCCTATATAACGGTAGGGTATCCTGTAACATTAACAGTGTATATCCCTATATAACGGTAGGGTATCCTGTAACATTAACAGTGTATATCTCTATAGCACGGTAGGGTATCCTGTAACATTAATAGTGTATGTCCCTATATCATTATAGGGTATCCTGTGACATTAACAGTGTATGTCCCTATATCATGGTAGGGTATCCTGTAACATTAATAGTGTATGTCCCTATATAACGGTAGGGTATCCTGTAACATTAACAGTGTATATCCCTATATAACGGTAGGGTATCCTGCAACATTAACAGTGTATATCCCTATATAACGGTAGGGTATCCTGTAACATTATTAGTGTATACCCCTATATCACGGTTTGGTATCATGTAATATTAACATTGTGTATCCCTATATAACGGTAGGGTATCCTGTAACATTAACAGTGTATATCCCTATATAACGGTAGGGTATCCTGTAACATTAACAGTGTATGTCCCTATATAACGGTAGGGTATCCTGTAACATTAACAGTGTATGTCCCTATATAACGGTAGGGTATCCTGTAACATTAACAGTGTATATCCCTATATCACGGTAGGGTATCCTGTAACATTAACAGTGTATGTCCCTATATCACGGTAGGGTATCCTGTAACATTAACAGTGTATATCCCTATATAACGGTAGGGTATCCTGTAACATTAACAGTGTATATCCTATATCACGGTAGGGTATCCTGTAACATTAACGGTGTATATCCCTATATAACGGTAGGGTATCCTGTAACATTAACAGTGTATATCCCTATATAACGGTAGGGTATCCTGTAACATTAACAGTGTATATCCCTATATCATGGTAGGGTATCCTGTAACATTAACAGTGTATGTCCCTATATAACGATGGGGTATCCTGTAACATTAACAGTGTATATCCCTATATCACGGTAGGGTATCATGTAACATCAACAGTGTATGTCCCTATATAACGGTAGGGTATCCTGTAACATCAACAGTGTATGTCCCTATATAACCGTAGGGTACCCTGTAACATTAACAGTGTATATCCCTATATCACAGTAGGGTATCCTGTAACATTAACAGTGTATATCCTTATATCACGGTAGGGTATCCTGTAACATTAACAGTGTATATCCCTTTATCACGGTAGAGTATCCTTAAAGTATCTTGAAAGAAATGTGAAATCAAAATTTCAAAATGTTTTCATATTAATCGTCCAGTCATGAAATACAGTCTATCAATTAACAACGTTTAAGAGACGAAATTATTTAAAATGATTAGCTATTGCGTGTTTTGTTACCATGTTTTACACAGAGATATGACTGGCCAGTCTGAATACACATTTCATCAATAGCACAGGTGTGTCCACTGCAAGCTCCTCCGATACCCTGTGAAATGATAAATGCCACCAATATATCCGACTGCCTAATGCAAGCTACTTTATGTGATGCAGCAATACCTGCCAATAAACTTTAGATTATTTTTATAATTTCTTTCTAAGGTTACATAAGAATATTTATCTGAATAATTTGATTGTCAATATTCAAAGGAATAAAGGGCATGTTACCTGTGGAATAGACGCCTTACTGGTTGCTGGATAAGTGAAACCTGCTTTCCAGACATGCTGCCGGTCATAGTCATCAGAGTTCAACGTGCAACGACCATTAGATGACTTGTACGAGAGATTTCGACATAATTTGTATGCGACGCATAGCTCCAAACACTGATAGATGGTCGGTAGCTTGATGGAAAGGTATTGTTGAAATATTAATGGATTACGGTCAAAATCTGTCACGGTCATCCTGAAAGAACATTCAGCAAATTTCACCATACTAACTAATAACAAAAAGTATAAAATGTCAATTGGAATCTCCTTAAGCATCATATCTAACGGTGTTGAAATATTTGTTTTAAAAAGTCCTGGTAGTTTGATCAAATTTTCCTGTTAGCGAATCGTGTCGGAGTGGGACTACAAAAGATGTCAAAAGTATAAATGAAGAGGAGATTTGTTATGCCACATCAATGCAGCTAAAGTCACTTTAGGCAACAAGCATGAACATCAAAATTCAATCCATGAACTTGGATTTGAATACATTGAATCGGGATATATGTCCGTATGGTCCCTCCAGACTGTAGAGCTAGGTTGTGATATAACACGCACGTTCTGGGAAATATCATAGATAACGACATCAACATCAGTCAATCCCATTTCGTAAATAATTGACATGCTGTCATCATGTTAGTATAGTATTGTTGTTGGTATTCTAGACGCAAATTGATACGCTTCCAGTTTATCGTTCAATCACAAGAATTACAGTAGATATGTAGTCGAGTCAATAAAATCGTTAAACAAACATTTGTTCCTTTGGTACATAGCATTACGATTTGTGAACAGAACAGCTTTATAAATGGCAATATGTGCTCAATATTTATAACGGAATTTCTAAAGCGAGGTGAATTAATTAAACCATTATGCGATATATTAGCTTAACTCACACGCAGTAAACCGTAAACGATAGCAACCGATAAGGCAACTGTAGGTACACTATTGGCTACGAACCTTCCACATACAGGTCTGGCATTCTGTCATGTCAGTGTCATGTAGCCATGAGCAACAAAAGTCGTATCCATGGAAACATCATTGTGACGTAGCCAGGTCGTGAAGTCATCTCTTGACTGTTGTGGTGTTAAAAAACTTACATTTTGAGTCTTTAGTAATCAGTCGTATAGATAAACTCATTGCATGTAAATTAATCTCAATTTCTACTCAAGTTGGACTCAATGAGACTACCAAACTTAACCTGTTTCATTTGCTCATGGATTTGACCAGAATAACATTTATCAGTGCGTATGAATACATGTTAAAATTCTTCTGCGGAACGATTTCATTTTTTTACATTGCTGTTATAAACATGGAATAATTATTAAAACTATCAAATTCATGATGTATTCTTGTATTTTATGAAAGACAAGATACATTGTATGCTAAATACTTCTCTTTTGACAAAATAATGCTGTGTTTAATCCTTATATTGCGGACTATTTTACTCCACAGACTAGACATGCACAATCCGGGACTCCTCGGGCTTCTCTGCATTTGGACAAGCTTCGAGACATTAATATCTAGACCGACTTTTTTATTCGAAATAAAATACGATAGAAATATAAGGATTTAATCTTGATTTGGTCGATATCATTCGATCATGAATTGAGTTGCTCTTGAGACAAAGTCAACATGAACTGCTTCGCCGTTCATTAAATTTGTCTCAAGAGCAACCCAATTCATAACCCGATGAAATCAACCAAATCAAGATTCAATCCTTAAATATACAACAAATATATCCAGGAACGCATAATACCATGACAGACATAATAACAATAAGGACAACCTAGCAGCATACAATTATAAACAATTTAAATATTTCGTTTATATCATAACAATAGTATAAATCCCGGTCACCAGACTTCCTTTACCAAGAAGGACGCCGTCATTTACAATAATCAACCCACGACTGTGACCAGGATGATATAAGCCACACCTCCCATGACTATATTGTGGTACCGGGAGTCATTCAACTCGCCAATCAAAACGAGAGATGCGGTCAGAAGTGCTCCATATGTCAATCGGCACTTTCTCATTTTGGCCAGGTGTGCAGTGTCTGGCAGTAAAACAAGCGTTCGTACGAGACGAATCGTAGGTCTAAACGAATGTTCTGTCAGACGAATACGTAACGTAATAGATGAACCTCCTACAAAACTGATAGCAAGCGTTCTTTCAAATACAATTTCAGGATTAAACCTGAAATCTCCTTTGGTCATTAAGTTAACTAAGGAGGGGTCACTGATCAATGTTTCACTACACATTGTAAACAATGCATATCAACCACGTGAGGCTGTCACTGGATTATATATACAAACGTATTTTTTTTCCTTTCCCCTGACTATATTGATCGGATCGTAACTGTCTTTATGATTTATCGGCTATTACTTTTCAAGATAAAGACGTATGCTTTGTCTACTTGTCAAATGCTTGACGTGTATAATAACAAACAATTCGAGTTAGCACTAAAACAGAACGATGATTTTACAGTTGAAAAATATCATTTCGTAACAAGCAATATCTTTAAAGTGGTGAATCATCGAATCACATTAGATTGTTTTGTTTTAAATATTACATGCGTGCGTATTTGTTTATACCAGAACCTTGGTAATATACGCAGATATGCACACAGTTTTTTTCAATTTCAGGAGCCGTATAGACAAACGACCATAACCCAGCTCAATAATGCATTGATATGGGCAACATAACAATTTGAACATCTAAGTAGAGAATCGATACGACGCAATGATATCAGGATGACAAGGGGAAACGAGAGGGCACTAAGGAAACTATTATATAAATGTACCCTGGCTGCCTGTGCAATTGTTCAGAATATATGACACGAGGTACTGGTAATCGACTGATGTTCTATTCCACGCGGCCGAACGCTGACAGTGTTGACAATTAAGAGACTTGGACAGTTGAAAGGGTAGGAATAAATCCCGAAACGTCACGCTGTGTTCAGTTCTTTGTATATGACCTTGCAATATTAAATTTGGCCGTGAAATAGTTAAAGAAAATCAAACGCATTGTTTGATAAACAAGCACTGATTGTAATAAGGACTATTACACATGTCTGTAAAACACCAACACAGTCATAACAATGCTTTCAGTATCCCTCATAACCTACATTTTGTATATATGACAATCTTAACTTTAATCTGACATTTTCCTTATTTCGACCAATTCGACCATTTTAATCTGATAATATTTTGCCCAATCAGGGGCCTCCGTTTCGTTACCAAGGCAACCGACCTTTCGGAAATGTATCCATATTGTTCAGTATCCCTTATCACTCATATGTATCAATTTTCACCTTAATCAGACGATGTCGAAATTCCGACCAGGTACTAAAAAATATTCTTATTGTATTTTATTGTATTTCCAGTATTTCTTATATATATTATGTGATTGATTTGTATTTTTTGTGTTTTGATAAAAGGGCGGATTGCCTCGAAAATTTAACAAGCCTCATTGTCCACACTGTTTTAACTACTTATTTGCCCCATATGTATATGTGTCATTTTCATCGATAATGAAAATCGAAAACCGAAACCGGAAATCTACTCTGGCGGCCATCTTTGGTCTATGATGGGTTCACATGCACTCCTCTAAAGAGTACGTTTGTGTGGTTTTATATCCTCTCGGTAGTTTATGAGAAAAGTGACAGAAACATCCTTAGAAAAAGAAGCAACGGAGAGCAAAAAAAAATAATAATAGTAATAATTGTGTTCATTTTTTCCAAGTTGCCAATTTCACTATATTATTGCATTTAAACAAATAATGACAAATAATGATTGGAGTCAGTACTAAAACCGTATTATAACTTAGCTATATAAGTATATATATTGGACATTACAATAGTAAAGCTATATAAGGATATATATTGGACATTACAATAGTAAAGCTATATAAGTATATATATTGGACATTACAATAGTAAAGCTATATAAGTATATATATTGGACATTACAATAGTAAAGCTATATAAGTATATATATTGGACATTACAATAGTAAAGCTATATAAGTATATATATTGGACATTACAATAGTAAAGCTATATAAGGATATATATTGGACATTACAATAGTAAAGCTATATAAGTATATATATTGGACATTACAATAGTAAAGCTATATAAGGATATATATTGGACATTACAATAGTAAAGCTATATAAGTATATATATTGGACATTACAATAGTAAAGCTATATAAGGATATATATTGGACATTACAATAGTAAAGCTATATAAGTATATATATTGGACATTACAATAGTAAAGCTATATAAGGATATACCTTTATTGTGGTAGTCGACACGGATATCGAATTCTCTCGTTGTCAGCAATCGACATCTGTAACAGAAATCTTGATTTTGATAAAAAGTCTGATACTATCGATAAAGTGTTTGTTATTAGCCGTTGTTACCTTGATACATACTACTTCAGACGGCATTGTCGTTTAGTTTAATAATTGTTGCCCTTTTGATCGTTTATCTTTTATTAAGCAACATTGTCATGACCTGCATAATCAATTAAGAAATGCATAACGCTTGTGACATTTTGTTTTTCAATATGATAGAACGTGTATTTGGTGTATATGCTTTGCACGAGAGAGGTTATAATAACTTGAATATATTGTAATTCCCTTTACGTTATGATTGCGATTTTGTGATAATATTTTCAGTCATTATGGATCCCTCCTCCAAGTATATCTTATATTTGAATTCATGAACGTCCTGTAAATGTTTCCCGTAATTGTCCAATAAACTACCTTGAATGTATTAAGTTCCTAGGAAGTTGTCTTCAGTTCAAAAATTGACGGTCATTTTGTTGCTATGTAAAGTTGGTGTCCAGTGCCCGGGATCATTAAATTGACTTTCGAGCCAAATATCCCCAAACAGTGTCGTGATAATAATCCCCACCGAACAATTCATTATACACGTACACTGTAGAATGATTTGTATCCAAAGGTGGAGTAGATGTTCTGTTTCACGCAAGCGAGGCTACGATGACGTGAATATAATATAATTTTCTTTCTATTTTGACAGCGTCAAATTGAACAGGTGTTGAAAAATGATAATATATTTAATCATTATCAATACTATCACATGCATTTATCAACGTATATCTGTAATCGTGAAATGAATGCGTATTTAGTATAGTTCTTCAACCGAAACCAACGTCGTCCCTTGTTTTGATCAATCACTCTTAATCTAAATCATGCATAAGCGATACATACAACTATTATCAACTCATCTATACACTTGTGAAATGATGCATACAGTGAAGACCTCAAAATCGATCTGTATGAATTTCAGTCATGCTATCTCCGTTTTATTGACTTTGGTTTCAATTGAAATACACAATAATAATAATTTATGTTGCTGATTACCATAATTGTAGTGTATCAATAGAAAGGAGTATCGAACACAAAGTAAGATCCGGGGTAGTTAAAGTGATATCAGGGTAATAGGGAGTATCCAACACAACGTAAGAATCGGTGTAGCTAAAGTGATATAAAGATATCAAGAAGTACCGAACATAGAGTACGAACCGGGATAGTTAAAATGATATCAGGGTAATAAGGAGTATCGGACACAGCGTAAGAACCGGGGTAGTTATAATGATATCAGGGTAATAAGGAGTATCGATCACAAAGTAAGAACCGGGACAGTTATAATGATATCACGGTAATAAGGAGTATCGGACACAAAGTAAGAACATGGACAGTTATACTGATATAAGGGTAAATAGGAGCAACAGGAACTGACAATTGTTACTGCCGAAATGTATTTAGACCTTCCCTAGTTTGTATAGCACATTTTAAGACGTCGTCGGGGGCAAGATAACAATTCAGTAAAAATGACATTCCAGGTTATCCCTGTAACCTGCGGGTTATAATGAACACTTTTGGTGTCAATTGTTTTGCTAATTTCACACTGACGGCACTTGTAATATCAAACTAGAAAATGCATTACGTATTTGATATTATGGTCATTTAAAAGAAGAGTATAACAACTGGGTGTATACGTTTCGCGCAAGAAACACTACAGTTACTTTTTTATTATTATTATTTCCTATGCGTTTTAAAAGCATTGTTGAATACTGATAATAATGTCACTTTATATATTCCTCATCAAAATATTATCAACTTAAGTTTGAACTCGTCAACTATATTGATGAGTTTCACGTAACTGCCCAGAATATATAAAAAAAAGTTGCCTGCAAATATTTTTTATCAATTTCCTTCAAGATAATGAGGGTCATTTTGTTGAAATGTAGAATTGTTGTTAAAAACCCGGGTCACCAAACAGACCTTCAAGCAAAATTTCATCACAGCCATGACATGCAATCCCCAACTGAATAATTCGTTATGCATGACGTATGTTTTTGTATTTCATTCAAAAGAACATTATATGTTGTTGATGTATATGTTGCGCACGAGCGAGGATACGATACAGTGACTTATATAATATTTACATTTCCCTAGTTTTGTGACAGCACCAAATGGAAACGGTTTTGAATAGTGATATAATATATTGAATCGGTATTAGTTGTATTTAATGGTTTTGTTAACTAAAGTTTGAACTCTTGAACTTTGTGAGTATTAATATACCACTTCAACCGTAAACCACACCGTCAATGTCAGTGATAGATAGTCAATATGGTGACTATAATATTGTTCCCTGTTCTGTTCTATCACGCTAAATGTAAATATTAAATGAAATATTTATGTCTGATTTTTCATTAACATTTTATCAGATCAACCTACGTATACGCAATCTATCAAAATGATTGTATCGAGTTCCGATAGCAAAAACTGTTGCTGTTGCTGAATAATTAATTTTCAGTATGCAGCTTGGAAGTCACAATATATCAGCTGTCTTAAGATGTGGTCAAGCTACACCTTCATATCGAATTCCGTAAAGAATTGTAGATTTTTAACCAAACAAAAGAAATGGTTGGCATATAATTGATATTTATAACTGTAATGTAAATTCTTAAGTAGGAAAGCCTGCGCCAACCCGTTTTATGGTATAAGTGCTAATGCTGCTTTGGAATATAGGACCTATGTACTGTTGAATACCACTTATCAACCGTCACTAATGGAAGCAAAAGTGAAAAAATGAAATCGATCATAATTAAAATAGCAAAATAGGTAATTATTTGATTTAGTTTTATTTACCTATCCACAGAAAACATCAAATCTAACACAAATTTTTAAAACAAAACATTCATAGTCTGTAATCAATGTGTCGTCATCGTAATATTACAATTGCAACAGTGTAAAACAATGTGTACTTCACATGAATACAACAGTGCAGCCTGAATCCCCGTCCGCTGGGAATAGACAAGTTTACATCCAGGGATGTATCGAGGATATCCTGTACATATAACTTACTTCAATGGAATAAGACACGTGATACCCTTCTTTATATGTATGACACTTTATTATCTATTATTGTACAGACTGTTGAAAGTTAATACTTTATCAACTATCCGTTAGGTTTTTAGGTTTAAGCCTCGACATGATACCCCGGAGTCCAAATCCGGTCTGAGTAACCTAGAAAAGTAGATAATTCACAAACAAAAATCATCTATGTCATCAGTGTATTTGACGACAACTGATGTAAGGTCATTGATACATACATGTAACACTTCCTACTGCCAGGAGCAATAGTGTTCAGCAAACAACTCGAATTATACTGATTGACGGATATGATGAAATAATGCTTTTATCATTGTCAGATACGTATGACAGCCGCTGTAACTATTCAAGATGATGGAGCGACCACGAGATAATCTAAACTATTCATGAAAAACTAAATTTTCAAAATAGTGGAAACAAACTCTAAATTTTCATAGCTAACGATCTGATGATGGGTTTCTGACATAACAACTACCATATAAAATAGATATAGAAATAAAGTTCCACCTATTTGACCTGAAGACTAGCCATGTTGTCATTAAGTCATTACTTTTCAGATCCAAGAATGCAATACTCCAATTATACCAAAGTAGATGATATCAAAAGTCAATCTAACGATAACAGATTTAGATAAAAACAAAATATCCAAAAACATGGAAGCAACATATAGGTATCGCATTAAGAAATACGTTTGTTGTAACTGAATAGATTTGTAATGACACAGGAACAAAAGACATAAAACCGTTGAACCACGAAACAATTTATTCAAGCAACATCTATGTAACAGATACATTTCAGACAATATTTCTTTAAACGCGTGTAGAAACGGAAAATAGAAAAAAAAGTTGATATGAAAACTGACGTTAGACCATGGTAATTCATTTGAACAAATTCGGTAGCATTTCAGTTAGACATACCAGAGGCTCAGTAAAAGGTCCCCTCCCTCTTGAAAATGAGAATACATTGTTTAAACAATTTTAGATCTTTTGACCTTTGTGAACTTAAAAGAATGACAAGGGCATGTATTTGCACAAACTGATTAATTTTATCTCAACATGCTCCAGGACTGATTCAGGTCATTTAGCCTCTTAATTGAAAAGAAATCGTTTAAATATTTCAGCATATTTGACACTTGTGACTTGATTGTAGGTCAATGTCATTTATTTTAACAAACATAATCACAGCATGCCAAAGGAATGATTTTAGATTCCTTGTATTGGCCTCTTGGTTCTTGAAGAAAAGACATTTAAATATTTCATTTTATTCAACACAGGATATCTTGAATGTGGGTCAAGGCCATTCGAATGAACTAACTTGGTGGCACGTTATCCTAGAATGCTGCAAGCACAATATTATGTTTCTGGGCCTCGTGGTTAGTGGGAAGTCCTGGGTAATTAATTGACCAAATTTGAAAGCATGACCCCATGTGACCATGATCTATATTAAGGTTATTTAATAAAACATACGTTGCCAAATATTAGGTGATTTTTTATTCTTGTGAAAAATTCATCTAAAGATTTCAGGCAGGCCATGGTCATTTATTTGCTCAAAATAAGTAGCCCTTTACTTTTACATGCCACAGACTAGATTTCAAAGCGGTTGGTCCTGTTTATTGTTAGAATACGTCATACTATTTCACCTTCTTTGACCTTGAATGCAAGACAATGGGATATTTTTAAATAAACGTTGAATTCCCACCATGAGCACACTTAAGATATGTTATCAGGTCACAAGGCTTCCTGGTTATTGAAAAGATATCCTTTTTTTTACATAGTTGAAACCACTTGTTACCATGAATGTGGATTAAGGTCATCAAATAATAAACTTGGTAGCCCTTTATACAAGCATGTCCTAGGCCAAATATCAGTTCACTGGGTCCCCTGGCTGTTGAAAAGCAGTAATTTAAAGATTTAAGCACATATCTGTCATGCTACTTTAAATTTAAATTATCTCTCATTTAAACAAACTTGAAATTATTTTTTACCGGCATGCCACATGCCCTATATAAGATTTTTGCGACATTCGGTCATTGGGAAGATGGTGATCACTATGAAAATATTGCTTCATAGGACGCTTAATAATTAGAATAATTGCTTTTCTAGACTTGTAGACTTGTAGATGACAAAGATATATAACTAAACGAGATAAGAAAGCACAAGAATGTTAATAAAACACAAATATCAAATATAGTTAACGACACCAAATAAAGTGTTCACTAAAATGCTATATCCATGCACTGTAAGTCAGGTGACTGCTACAGGGCTTAGACACGACGCTTAATAACAAATTGTGAAATACGCCCACTTATACAACCACAGTACAAAGTGTGTATATACCCGTGCGTTAGGGTATGTTTGTGTATGTGTGAGGGTGTGGGGTGAGGTTTGTGTTGGTGTGGGTGTGTGTGGGGGGGGGGGGAGGAGGAGGAGGAGGAGGGGGTTGTGTGTGGGAAGAGGTTGTGTGGGTGTGGATGTGGTGGGAGGGGTGAGGGTTGTGTGGGTGTGAGTGTGTTTGTGGGGGGGGGGGGGGATGGGGGAGGGATGTGTGGGTGGTGGTGTGTATATGCAACAGTGGAACTATGCCATTTGATTAATAAACTAACGATATGATAGCCGGTGCACATTTCTCCTGTTTGAGAAATATCTATATAAATGTCATTATGACCCAATAAAGATCCAACACTTAGAAAGTATCCACAAACAACATCAGCATTCAAATAATTAATTGTTTTCATCCTTAAAAATTCATAAGAACAAAAACAGAATTGAAAAAATATGATTAAAACATGTAACAATGTATATTCATTTTCAAATCAGAGTCCAGTTGTCTTCATCCAACTATCCTACTAAACATTATGACTACCTATTTCCTGATGTGAGACTATGAAATTTGTCTCTTTGGTTGCTTTATTACAGACTACAATCCTGTACAAGACCGTCAAATTTCTATAAAACCAGGGAGATTTTACTCCAAACCTGCACACACTTTACACACGGAGTCAAGATCTTCCCACTCACCCTCTTCCTATTTTCTTTTGTTGTTCATTCTTGAATTCAACAGGCAGTTTCTTAGCATACATCCTCATATATCCTGAATCACGAACCACGCTTTACTGACGTCCTTCTAATAATCTGATAATTTCACCAATCTGCGTCTCTTTCAACTCCTCCGATCGCTTTTCAGTCAGTCTCTCCCTTTGCACGCCCCCTTCTCTTAAAACATATTATCGATTTTTGGTAAAACGAAAAGAAAAAAAAAAATCGATACATTTTCCAATCAATGTAAACACCTAAAGCATTGCAAACACAATTATGATAAGTCTTCACATAAGTTAAATATCTGCGTACCAAATAAGTTCTGCAGCAACTAAATAACTTATAAAGTAACTTATATAAAGTATTATTAACTTAAGGTCAAATTCTAACTATGCCAAACATGGAACATAAAAGACAATCTTAAAAAAACATATTAACAAACAATTGAATTCTTTCACAGATTTCTCTCTATAAAGATAAAATATAAAGACATTAAAAAGAGAATATATAATAACATAATCCCCTGTTTGAGAGATATCGACGTCAATTAAGATTAAATGCTACAAACAATTATATTACTTCTCGTACCATTAACAAATATGTAATAATGATATAATCTACAAAACAACATAAATATTAATACACTGAATGTGTTAATCCTGAAGGAAAGAATAAAACATGTCACACTGCACATACGTTTTCATTCCATTCTATCTCCACTAACTGTCTGTTTAAGTCAATTAGACAACCTTCTGCCTCAGGGAAGGCAACTCTTAAAGAACAGTTACTATTTCTGTTTGATTGCTTCAGTTTAGACTACATTACCATACGACCCGTCCAATTTCTCTAAAATCAATTAGATCTGACCCACTAATGTTCGATAATCACCCTTGTACGCTTTAGAAACTGTCCTTCTGCTTGTTATCTTGCTAATGATGTAACATGTAGATGCTTGCATTATCTGGTCGCTTTAAAATAACTATTCGTTCGCCTTATAACACTGGCCTGACAATCACTGTTCGAGACAACAAATCAATAACTCTCGCGGTCGGCACCAAACTAGGAGTATTGGTAGCGCTGCACAACGAATTTATAATCGTCGAAACACTGGCTCCACCGAACAAAGTTCATCAGTACACAGATGTAATAGGCTGTTAGAAAATCTGACCTTTGTTGTTCTCACTGATAACATCAACAGAAAAATGAATCATAGGACGAGAAACCTGACAAAACGTTGTTTATTTTGTTTAACGTCCTATTAACATCCAGGTTTTATCTAATGACACACCCCTGTATTGGAGGCGGAGGAAAAACGAAGTACCAGGTAATATAGTAATCGCCACAAAGAGAACACTTATAGATAGTACACCATATATGGCAAGTCAAGTGACACTTGAACAACAGTACCGGGTTGCTTCAAGAAATAATACCAAACGTCACATCTTGTTTTCCGAACAGCCAGCTTTATCTTTTTTGAATCACTCAGGTTCGTCAGATCATTGAGGTGCAATATATATGCTTAATCATTGATGTAGACAAATTACAACCTTGTCATCATCATTTCAAATATTTCCTTAATTTGGACACACGTGTACAACACATCTCATTCTTCATCGTCCAGCCACATTGATCAGAAGTTTATGGAACGTGGTCCTATAAGGCGGGGGCTTGGTCAGCCTTGTTGTCTTACGGCCAGTGGCCAGGACTCCTAAAATAGAGGATATGGAGATATTAACTGGAAACGTGTTTTTTTTTTTTTAAATAACCTTATAAGTCGGACATAGTTCAAATAAACTTTGTGTGTTTCATGATGTAGACGAAAGTAAAGTTGAGAAAGTCGACATGATTTCCTACAGAAAAGAAGAAGGCATCTTACTTATTTTGAAATATATATATTATTATCAAATAATATATAATTTATATCAAATTACAGGTCTATGTCTTCGTTAAAGATATTTAAGATAAACATTAAATGAATTGTCAAAAGAAATGCTTTATGTTAACCACACAGTACATAACTCCACTCATCAAAAAAATATATAGATAATATTCCCTCGGCATGTACACTATCTTACACCACATACCTGTGTTGACAAATAATGCCATGACTTTCATTGCAGCTGGCAGCTGTCATGGTCCCAAAATTGAGTGTATGAAAAGATTCAACACTGCGGTTATAAAGCATACCCATACACAGATTAGGAACATCAGTTTCTGGAGGTTTGAAATCCATCCACGATGGCATAGGTGCTGCGTACTTCAACCCCGTCCAGAGCATCCCGGCGGTATCTTTACCTCTGGCTGTATAATACAAACATGTTACCTGCCCGAAACGCTATTTAACGAGTAGATATGTACAGGTAAAATAATTATGATTCTAACCATAACAACATAGCCTTTTATAGGGAACAACCAACCAATTGAAAAAATAAATTTTTGAAACAGCCCCTGTGTATAGAACGTTGAGCCAAGGACAAAATGTCTGGCAGCCACTGATTGGCCAGTATGTTATGAAGTGAGAAAATAGATATGTAGCCTGATAGGTAACTATCAATAAGAAACGTTGATATAAATTTCTTAAGTCCGATTGTTTTTTTCCCCAAACATTCACGTAATAATAGTAAACAGGTAAACATTTAAGATTTTTGAGAATTTTTACTGCGAAATTTACCTATTTTCAAAATGGCTACCCTGGAGAAAATTTGAGCTGAAGGACCCAACCTTTTTTTTTGATTAGGTGTTATATCAGACCCTAAACTTTTGTTATAAACCATAATCGTCATATTAAATTCAAGAATTTGAATGAAATAATCCAAAACGTTAACACTAAGGTCTATGGGAAAACAATTGGTTGACATTTTGTGTCATCTAGCGTCCCTGGAAACCAGATGATGAGAGAAATTGAGATTCAGGGGGGATTGATGATGAAAATATGACACATGTAGTGCTACAAGGAGGACCATAGACCGGACAGATACGGACATACATTCTATATTTCAATTGTAGCGGTATATATCGTGGCTCGGGGTACGGTGGTATACTGGTTGTACTGCTGGCACTACCCCGGTTCAATGTGTGGGTGTGTGTCTGGTTGTTCTGTTGTCACTACCCCGATTCGGTATTCGGTGATATATTTGGTTGTTCTGTTGTCACTACCCCAGTTCAGTGTTTGGTGATATATCTGGTTATTTTTTGTTGTCACTTGCCCGGTTCCGTGTTCTGTGTCTGTGTTTCGACTCTTTTATCTAAATAATGGCTCCACTCCTAATTTTTTTTCTCGTTCGGCCTTTTTTCTTCATTTTTTACAAAAAGACCAGAAATTAGGGGGTGGAGGAGATGCTATTGAGTTATCTCCCCCTGATCTTTATTCTATATCTTATTTGTTTACATTTCTGAGTAGCACGATTCCTATACTTGGCTATTAACCAAAAGCCATCACTTTAAAATCAAAGCTTATCAAGATATTAAAATTTACATTTCAAAATTAACTCAATTTTAATGTGGTTTTCTCTTAAGAATTTCATATCCGGTACCAATAGAAGAATCAACCTACCAGCCTAAGACTTGCAGTCAGGCACTGCATATTTTGATAGCATATCCTATGGTTCTATCTTGTTCCAGAAAAGTTATCTTTGAAAAATGTGAAAGATGCTATACAAAGCTGTTCGAAAACGTGTATTAACGGTTATCTGGCCTTTAGCAACCATATATATACATATATACATACTGAACATTTCAACTCGGAACCTTATCCAATATATATGCCTAAAGTATTCGTTTCTTGAATCAAATGTCAGTGGTTCAGCTCCAGTACTGGCGCAGTAATCCTAGGATAAAGAATGATGTACATTAGCAAAAAATTGTAAAAAAAAAAATAAAAACAATTAAATAAATGAATGAAAATAAAACGTAGATACAATTAAAAAGGTTACAAGCATCGTTGAATACAAAACTGAAGTTAGGCCCTGTAGGGTCGGAAATGAATCAAAGAATCTATACAAATGGATAATAGTAGAGCTAAACAGGAGGTCAGACTGCATTATACAGCAGTCCTGCCCTTCCCTTCTAGGATTAGTCAGTGATGTTAGGGGCCAAATGTTTATACCTCGGCTTGAACTAACTTTATCTAAATTAAGTCGAAACATGTAAATTCACAAAAGGTGACAGTAAAATAATAGTAATTAATGTCAATCATGATCAATACTTCAAGAAAATATTGAAATTAAGTTCATTGTTTTTCTTCTTTTGGACATCAAATGAAATATGGACATTTCTTATATATTTCGAAAAATAAATATTTCTTACAAAAGAAAACAATACCTCGGCTTCCTGCCACGTTTTCCTGTCCGTAGTAAGCATATAGCACATATCTCCGAAACGAGCCCATGATTTTGGGCACCTCACAGTAGTGTATTCTGCAAAATTAACAGTGTATGTCCCTATATCACGGTAGGGTATCATGTAACATTAACAGTGTATATCTATATAACGGTAGGGTATCCTGTAACATTAACAGTGTATGTCCCTATATCACGGTAGGGTATCCTATAAAATCAACAGTGTATGTCCCTATATCACGGTAGGGTATCCTGTAACGTTAATAGTGTATGTCCCTATATCATGGTAGGGTATCCTGTAACATTAATACTGTATGTCCCTATATCATGGTAGGGTATCCTGTAACGTTAACAGTGTATGTCTATATATCACGGTAGGGTAACCTGTAACATTAACAGTGTATATCCCTATATCACGATAGGGTATCCTGTAACGTTAACAGTGTATGTCTATATATCACGGTAGGGTATCCTGTAACATTAACAGTGTATATCCCTATATCACGGTAGGGTATCCTGAAACATTAACAGTGTATGTCTCTATATCACGGTAGGGTATCCTGTAACATTAACAGTGTATATCCCTATATCACGGTTGGGTATCCTGCAACATTAACAGTATACCCCTATATCACGGTAGGGTATCCTATAACATTAACAGTGTATATTCCTATATCACGGTAGGGTATCCTGTAACATTAACAGTGTATATCCCCATATCACGGTAGGGTATCCTATAACATTAACAGTATACCCATATATCACGGTAGGGTATCCTGTAACATTAACAGTGTATATTCCTATATCACGGTAGGGTATCCTGCAACATTAAGAGTATACCCATATATCACGGTAGGGTATCCTGTAACATTAACAGTGTATATTCCTATATCACGGTAGGGTATCCTGCAACATTAACAGTATATATCCCTATATCACGGTAGGGTATCCTGTAACATTAACAGTGTATGTCCCTATATCACGGTAGGGTATCCTGCAACATTAACAGTATATCCCTATATCACGGTAGGGTATCTTGTAACATTAACAGTATACCCCTATATCGAGGTAGGAGTATGGTAAATAGTAGTGTTAATGATACAAATACAACTAAATATTATATATTAGTAATATGGAATATTAGCACTGATACATATTTCTAAAAATACATATTTATATATTTATTGATATTACATCTTAATTAAAGTAAATATAAGTTATGATTAGAGATAATAAATATCATAGATTAATCATAGTACATATAAGTAATAATCAGTGATGATAGATATTAGTAACAATACATATCAGTGATAATCTATATAAGCAATAATGATCATTAACTACTAGTAACAATACATATTAGTTATGATTCATTTAAGTAATCATAAGCATTAGTAATGATTAATATATATATCTATATATATATATATATATTTCTCTCGGTACAACTACGACAGGAAATTCAAATCTATATCTTCGGATCACCAACACATAGTGTATATGATACATTGTGCTAATAAATAGATATATAGCTTAGAAACACAAATGACGAAGGAAGACAACTTTTGAATAGTATTGGTTATAACATATAGGAATAAAATGACATCTCTGTTATTTACATCAGTGCATTTTTTTGTAAATCATGTTTACAGTTTCACTGATCAGGTTTATATTGGTGGATGAAAGATGAAATCAAAATTTAAAGATAGGTCTTCATCAACCGTCTATTGATACAAACAAGATAAACATTTAATAATATGAATGGATTTTTTTGAAAATGATAAGGCACTGTGTGTTTTGTTACCATGTTTTACACAGAAATATGACTGGCCAGCCTGAATACACATTTCATCAATAGCACAGCTGTGTCCACTGCAAGATCCTCCAATATCCTGAAACATAACCAATACAACAAATAAGCATGGCTGTCTACATAATGTTGCAACCGCCCCCCCCCCCCCCCCCCCCCACCACCACCACCACCACCTCACATCCCCCCCCCCCCCCCAAAAAAATACCCTGTATAATATTCAATATCACAAATAGAAATGGCTGTCTACAAAATGCTACATTCTCCTCCGGTATTCTGTAAATTAATTAATATCACAAACACAAAATTACCATCTACATAAGGTTTCCTTCACCTCGATACTAGTGGGGTGACACCTAAAGGAGTGTCACAGAAAGAATGAAGTGTAGTGAGGGGCGATAACTCCTTTTCAGCACGGTTTTCATCAAAACCGCTTAATATATACATTTCGACCAATAAAAGACTGTGTTGTTCACATGACAACGAAACCCATAAAGTCGAATTTGCAGTTCCCTAATACACCTACATACCAAATTTAAGCGTAATCGAACAATATCTTAATGTTGACCAATTACACGCCAGTAATTGGCGGCCATATTGTTTAAATGTGAAAGTGAGGTTACAAGAGTAACTGCTGTCCCATGATGTACCTGCATATCAAATGTCATCAAAATCGGACAATATCTTAAACTGGACCAATCAGAGGCCTAGAAAAGGCAGCCATTTTGTTAAATGCAAAAGTGAGGCTACGAGTGTGACCGGTGTCCAATTATGTACCTACATACCAAATCTCATTGAAATCCGACAATATCTAAATGTTGACGAATCAGTGGTCAGTATAAATGGCGGCCATTTTGTTTAAACGTTTAAGTGAGTTGATGAGAGTAAACAGTGCCCCATTATGTACCAGAGACCAGTTAATGGCGGCCATTTTCTTTAAATGATATATGAGGTTACAAGTGTGACCGGTGCCCATAGATGTACTTACACAGCAAATTTCATCAAAGTCAGACAATAACTAAATTTGGACCAATCAGAGTCCATGGGAATGGCAACCATTTTGTTGAAATGTGAAAATGAGTTTAAGAGAAAGACTGGTGCCCCATGATGTATCTATATATAAACATATCAAATATCATTAAAATCAGACAGACAATATATCTTACTTTGGACCAATAAAAGACCAGGAAATGACAACCATTTTGTTACATAGGTTGAAGTGAGGTTATAGGAGTAACCGGTGACCCGTGATGTACCTACATACCAAAATACATTGCAATCGAACAATTTCTAAATTTGGACAAATATCCTCGAAAAATTGGGATCAACTCATTCAGATAGGAATATCCAGGATTTGAGGGGAATTTGCTCGCCCCAATATTAATCTTGGAGAAAATTGTTAATAAATCACACTTGCATGAGGAAAATCCCATTTTTGTATTAATTCCCCAGTGGAACATAATGATACAAATGAGAGAAGGAAAATTGTTTCTTTGTTTGAAATAGCCATTTCATTAAAATGGTATTTCGAGACTTTCCCTATAGTTCAAAGTCAGTATCAGTGTCTTTGTCAGACAATGTCAGTGGTCCATGTTGAGCAGATTCGGAAATTGTTTATAACATTTTTTTTTATTTGAAAATTTTGCAACTTCTTCAGTAGTGTTGGGAATCACTTTTGAGTTCATGATCGATCATCATCATATCGATAATTGATCGATCATGAATAGAACTTGAGGGAAATATCTGGAAAAGCATTTAATTAATATGAATGGTACATTATAATTAATCAAATATCAAGAACAGGTGAGCGAGTTATCTCCCTTTTTCTATCACAGATGAAAATAAGGTCATTAGCAAGTTTTAAATAGTTTTATGTGAATTTGAACGATAATGTATGTAAGCTAATTAGCCATGCATAATAAATCATGTTTTTATTTGTCAATACCTTTTATCAGGTAGCAGTGTACATCAGTTTGCCCAGTTTCTGAAAATTAAGTGGCAATTGTCTCTTACTCTTACATATATTTGCTTTGTTAGCTTGGGCTATCACCCTGTGAATAGCCAGAGTCAGTTTGAGGCTGGGTCTCCTTGTAGTAGTTAGTGACTACCACTGAACAACATGCAGGAAGCCTGTCTATCCACATGCCATCCAGGAAATGGAACAATAATTTATGAAAATGAAGTTTACCAAGCAAAAAAATATGTTTTCTTTTCAAAATAAATGTTTAAAACTTCTTGTAAGGTAGCAGTGTTGGCCAGTTTACCTGGTTTCTGATCTGAAAAAATCAGTAGCATATCTTAGTCTGTAGCTGGGTCTCCTTGTAGTAGTTGGTGACTACCTGACTGAACAACATACAGGTGGCCCCTTGCATGCCACCCAGGGCAATAAGGGTGAAGTGATCTTGCCCAAAGACACAACCATGACAGCACATATATGCCTGATTGTCTGCTTCCCTTTTCTTTTGCAGGATAACTGTTCAAACTGTTCGGTGTATTTGGTTTAAAGTCCCATTAACAGACGGTTCATTTAAGGATGTGCCTGGTTTTGGAGGTAGAGGAAAGTCGAGTACCCAGAGAAAATCCATCGGTCTACGTTCAGTACCAGGCAACTGCCCACCATAGGTTTCGAACTAGCAACCCAGAGGTGGAGGGCTAGTGCTAAAGTATCGGGACACATTAACCACTCGGCAACCGCGGCCCTACAATAATTAATAATTATTAAACTATTTCACAGTGGCAATAGTACCAAAGAAGTGAAAATTATGGGAAAATGTGTTTCTTTATAAATTATATCTAAATGGCTTGAAATTGAGAGAATAGTAGATCATGGAGGGTAATTTCATGCAGTCTGAGGTCTGCAATTACAATAACTGTCTAACTTTCTAATTCTTCTTATTTGTCACAGTTGCAATTGTAAAAGATGTGAATATTGAAGATAATTGTGTTATCCCAATATCAAAATATTTTGAAATTGAGAGAATTTTTCTACAATATGAAAATAAAGCCAGATTTTACGTAAAGTTTCAAAATTCTGAATATGTTTCTTCAATAGAACAAAGAGGGAAATTAACTATGGTCTTTGGCCAGCAATTTAGAACATGCTTCCTAATGCAAATATTTGCCTATGGCGGCGTTGGCCTAAAATAGAAACATATAAACTATTTACACTAGTCCCTGTGTTACTGTATTTTACCTGTGTGCAGATGACATTTTGAAGAAGACTATTTTGTAAAATTGCTATCATTAAATCCTGGTCATTGTTTCAATTTGTCACATAATTTTCTATAATACCTTTAGCAATAAGTTAAAATAAATTTAAATTCAAAAGATAAAACAAAATTCAACTACATGGTTCCCCACCTCAAAATAATTGAATTTAACTTCGTGCGACACAATATATACTTAATAGTTCAAAAACTTTTAGTATAAATCTGTCAGAATTGGTTTCTTGCATATTTTTTTTTGGTATATGTAAGCGAAAGGTTGCAATATGTTGGTATGGTATTTAAAGCAAAGATATTTCATAAAATATAGGTAACTCCATAATTGTGTCAAGTAGTTTTCTATAATACCTTTTGTAATAAGCTGAAACTGATTTAACCACAAAAGATATAAAAAAAAAAAAAAAAAATAAAACATGGTTCCACACCCTAAATTAGATAATTAACTTAATGCAATGTAACAATTGACATAATTTTAGTAAAATTTTGTCAGAACAGGTTTCCCGCACATTGTTTTCTTTGGCACATGTTAACAACAGGTTGAAATATGTTGTTATGGAGTTTATAACAACGCAACTTACAGATATCTGAAAGTTTACTAATTATGAAATGTCTACATAGACTATTTTGTTAAATTGAGATAGCTTAAACTTGGAAACTCTTTGATTTTGTCAAATAATTTTCCATCTAATACCTTTTGTATTAATATAAGTTGAAATTAATTTAATTTCAACAGGTGAAGAAAAAAAAAACATGACATCTTTCTACACCCAAAGTGACTGAATTTTACTTAATGCGACATAATAATTGACAGTATTTTAGCTTAAATTTGTCACAACAGCACTCTTGCATATTAGTTTCTGCGGTGTATAAAAGTGAAAGGTTTAAATATGTTGTATGGTATTTGAGGCAAATATATTTGAAAATTTACTTCATTTATCTATTAATGCAAAAGATGATATAATTTGACCCTGTCCTAAGAACCATCTCAATAAAGGGCAGGGCAGAGACTTTTGTTTCAAAATTTAAAGCATTTGAATATAAATATTTCATTCAAAATTTGAGAAAAAAAAACCTTCTATTATAGAAAACAAATTGTTCAATATACTGCTAGTGTGTACTGAAGTACGTGTACCGTCAGTAGTTCCTTGAAAGTTCGTGTCTTCGTAAGCTAATATGTATGTGATACGATTCTCGAAACGTTGCTCCTCGACATAAACAAAATATCAGCTGATCAAGATTTCAAAACATAAACATGCATCAACTAAAGGTAACGAAATAGTAGGCCTAATTGCTTTAAACAAACAAACAATTAAGAAAATAAATATGCATGTAACATATTTAAATGTCGCCTGTCTCTAAAACGTTAATGAACACGTATGACATTGACTGTAGATCTACTGGAAGCTTACGAGATAACAGATTTGTTATCGAAAACAATGGAACGCTGGTCTGGGTTGACGATGAATACTGATCTGTCAAGCAACATTCTTTGGTCATAGTAGAACAGTTATAACCTCAAATGTTACTTTTAATATGATATAATATTAAAAAATCCTAGTCCTGACGGGAAAATATAATACAGCTTACTTAGACTGCAGCTAAACGCCTTTGAGTCGAACGAGTAAGCGGCGTGAAGTCCCCGGTGTTATTCGATCCGGAACTCCTCGGGGAATCATTTCAGCGACAATACCCGATGAGTTCAGGATGGCGTTATTCTATAGTTGTCCTTTATATATGCGGACAAGCCGACCAAACCAGTTGTGTCAATAGTATATTACGTATAAATTTCATACATCAATCTTAACGGACCTGTTTATGTTTCTGCAGGCTTTGAAAGACATCATGAAGATGATTCGCCCTAAACAAATATAAAACCGGCTGATCCATAATTATTTTAATGCTAACAACTTTATAATTTGTTTATGCCTATCCGGTCTATCTGTTCAACCGCTAAACGGAATGGAAACGCCCGGTCTTACGTCATCAAAACAGGCAGCCTATTTATAGGAAAATACCCCTGTCGAGTGGAAAAATACTGAGAAGGTCGAAAAAATAGGCCATTTTCAAAACAATCTTGTGACCGTTCTGTTAAAGATATCGAAAATCGAAACAGACCATTCTCTTCAGGAAATATTCATCTATTTACATGTGCATCATATATCTTTCTGGATTGTTTGGGGGGAATTTTGAGGGCGATTTAAACAGAACCTCTTAGTCAAAGTGACGATTTTGGCATGTTTGACCCAAAATATATCATAAATACGAATTTCCACAGGGATACCAGATACATCCAGACCTAGATCGAGCCGAGTTTTACAATGGTTCAAAACCCCTTCAAAATTGTATGTGCCATTTTTTCCACCCCCAAATCGCTACAATAGCCGGCAAAAATCGCGAATTAGTTCATACTATCATTACGTTCCGTAAGGAACGATAACGAGTTATCGCCCCTTACTACACTTCATTCTTTACCCAGTAAAGAATCACAATCACAAAGAAAAAAGGCTGTTTAAATAATGCTACATTTTCTCCGATAATCTGTAAAATAGTCAAAATCACAAAAAGAAATGGCTTTCTAAATAAGCTTCTTTCCCCCCGATACCCTGTAAAATAGTTTATATCACAAAGAGAAATGACTGTCTATATAATACTATAGTACTACATTCTCCCCTATAACATGTGAAATAATCAATATCACAAAGAGAAATGACTGTCTATATAATACTATAGTACTACATTCTCCCCTATAACATGTGAAATAATCAATATCACAAAGAGAAATGACTGTCTACATAATACTATAGTACTACATTCTCCCCTATACCATGTAAACTAATTAATATCACAAAGAGAAATGACTGTCTACATAATACTATAGTACTACATTCTCCCCTATAACATGAAAATAGTCGATATCACAAAGAGAAATTGCTGTCTACTTTAAAATATATTCTCCCTGATACCCTGTAAAATTGTCGATATCACAAAGAGAAATGGCTTTCTAATGAATGCTACATACTCCCCGATACATAGCGTGTAAAATGACCACTACCGTGAATGGACAGTTGTGTCTAGTGAAAGTGATTTTACATACTGTTGAATTCTCCTTAGGTAACCTAAATGTTACTCAAGATATGTAATCTGTATATCGTCCATCAATGCCTTGCAAATTACTGTTTATAATAAAAAAAATTAAAAAGAAAAACTTAATAGTAACTAATTTGCTGATGGGGTATATTACAAAGGGTCAGTAGTTACATATAGATACTGTTTAGTGGCATTGTATATATATACAATTGCAATCACTTCAGAGACCCAGCATTTAGCCGCAAAGCAATAATGTTGCTACAATTTTACGATGATTTACTAATTTGCAATAATCCTTCAACAACCCTACAAAATACTGTTTAAAAACACAACAAACAAAAATACCTTTAAAATAGTATGTCATGCATGTTGCTTTAGAAAAGATACCAAGATGTGTTGAATTGATAAATTAGTGCATTTTTTGTTCAAATAACCCGCATATTACTTTTGAAACAAATACAAACAGCTACCGCAACAGTACTGAGTGTACTTATTTATTCACTTCAATATCATGCATCTACACCCTGTACATAACCTTTAAAACATATAAACCTAACTTCCTCAATGCTAATGCAAATAAATTGATGTTGTCCGCCGATACCCTACACATAAGCGGTAAAACAACAACATTTTGTTCCTAAATCATTATGTACTCGATAAAGATTAATTTCTTCTCTGCTGTCCCAAGCATAACTGATAAATCAACAACAACATAAAACAAAACAATAATTAATGTTTGTCTAAAGAATATCAATATTCCACATTGCAATATGCTACATCAATATCCCTTAACAAATAAAATGTTAAATCCCAATATGTAACAGGTTTTTGCAATAATCTTCAAAACAAAGAGGATATCTAAAAGTATTTGGCAGGAAGTGATGGTAATCAGAAGTTCGATCCCAACTAGATACAGTAGAACATTTCTGATGTTGTTCGCACATTAAAACGAATTGCTGATTTGGTGTACTGTTTGTAAGTATTTTTGTCTCGTCAATATTCAAATTCATCAAAGATGATTACTCACCTGTGGAATATACGCCTTACTGGTTGCTGGATAAGTAAAACCTGCTTTCCAAACATATTGCCGGTCATAGTCATCAGAGTTCATCTCGCACATACCATTGTATTTGTCGAAAGAAAGACTGCGGCATAATTTGTTTGCGACACACAGCTCTAAACACTGATATAGGGTCGGAAGTTTGATGGATAGGTATAATTGATATGATAATGGATATAAGTCAATATTTGTCACGGGTATCCCGAAAGAACACTCTGCAAATGGCACAACACAAATTAATGCGAAAAAGTATAAAATATCCATTGAAAGTTGCTTAAGCATCATATGTATCTGTTTAGAAATGTTTAATTTAAACAGTCATATTTGTTTGAGCAAATAATCCTGAGCGAATCAAGTCAGAGTGGAATACCAACAAATGGCAAAACTACCAATTCAATGGAAATATCTTATGTCACATCAATACATCTAAAGTAAAATTAGATCAAGAACATTTACATTAAAACACGATCGATGATCCGCGATCTGAATGCATACAATTCAGATTAATGGCCTTAGTTTTCCTGGCGATGTCCGAATTCTAAAATGATGAGCTAGATTGTGATGACAGTGTTTCCACAAGCTAGTTGAAGACACTCACATTGTGAAAATGATGGTAGATAATGAGATAACCATCAGCCACTTCGATTTCATTTCGTAGATATTCCGTATATTGTCTTCATTATTTTTTAATACAGCATTGGTATTGATTCCCGAAACCAAAACAAGTCAGTCAAAAACTCCATCAAATTAAGAGGTCACTTATACTTCTATCTGAGGAGTGTTTATCTAAATGCAATGCGCCTATCACTGCCTTTATCAACTGTCTTAATCACAGGAGCCAATGCGCCTATCACTGCCTTTATCAACTGTCTTAATCACAGGAGCCAATGCGCCTATCACTGCCTTTATCAACTGTCTTAATCACAGGAGTCAATGCGCCTATCACTGCCTTTATCAACTGTCTTAATCACAAGAGTCAATGCGCCTATCACTGCCTTTATCAACTGTCTTAATCACAAGAGTCAGGGTAGATATGTGGTCGGCCTACACAAGCAATCTAACAAACAAATGTTTCGCATGACTAAAAGACATATATACTGAAAGCCATAACTTAGATAAAAGGGGGGAAATGTTCAATATCAATTACAAAACTTTCAAAGCGTGAAGTATTAAAATTCTTCATAACTCTCTACAGCTCGTACCATTTTGCGGAGTGTTTTAGCTGAATTCTCACACAACAATCAGAAACCCGCTCGGTAAACCGTGACGATCCATTAGGAAAACTGACTTTCAAAGAATCAATCACAACCCATCTGTCAATTAAGTAAAACTAGAAATGTATGTATTATCAATCCTAAAGCGTCAAGCTGTCACGTTTCCAATATTTCTTACCATTTTTTTAGTGTCTCAGTTGCGTGTAGCATACCAACTCAATAGGAATGTGAATAGACTTAGCAACGTCACAAGGAAATGTTCAAATGTCATGTTCTATCAAGTCAGTGCAACAATGAACAACAAGACATGGGAGTTGTAGTGATATTAAGACGTGATTAATACATAACGTCGTTATGGCGTCTCGCGACTGTTTAAGCGGTGAAAAAACTGTTTAGTCAACAGTCAGACAGAATATAAAAATAAATTGTAGTTAAATATATCGCCATCACGATAACCAGGTCATAACTTAAGCTATTTTATTCGCCACACATATCACCAAGAAGAATAAAGAAGAAAACATTTAAAAATGGATAATAGGACGGTCATTGGACAAGCACGATATGTCACTTGTACGTAAGAAGTATCTATACCTAAATCTTGATGATATACACTGTTGGAAAAAAAGAAACGCTAGTTCTTTTGGGGTTTTTGTTTTTGTTTTTTTAATTCAACGTTTAGAAACGTGGTTTAAATTCGATGAAATAACACACTAAGCTAACTTTGTGCACTGTAAAAAAATGTTGTTTTTTTTTCAGTTGAATTAAGTTTTCCGTGAACCCCTATGTTGATAGGGTTTGTCAAGAGTTTCTGGCTCAATAAAACGTTCCAGTTCTTGATACCGTCATACAGTCAAAGTATGTCACCAATCGAGCATCTGTTTGACGGGGAAGACAGAAATATTAGGAAGCGTGTCAACATCCCATATATCGTCTCTTAACTCAGGCGACCCTTATACAGGAGTGGAATAATATCCAACAAAGGGTAATAAACACCTCGATGAGGTAAATGTTAAAGACAGTTAGAGCAGTGACTGATGCCAGGGGTTGGCCAGAATGCTACAGATTTGGACCAGGAAACGGCGTAAGGTACCCTTGTTTGACCGTTATTCATGCAAACATTGTTTGTTATAGGACAACAAAAATCCTCAAAAAAATACTCAGTTATGATAAATCAATCGAGAAACCTACATTATGACTGTCGAAAAGAAACTTGCGATTCATGTTTTCCGCTAGTATACATGTATAGTCAGACAACAAACGGTATACTACTATATCATAATGTTTGAAATGTACCAATAATAAATACTGTAAACTACTTTAGGCTTGTTTCTAAAGTTTATTCTCATTTAATTCATGAAGGCTACCACCAAGTAGTGTTAGGCGTACACCTACCTTACAAGATTACACCAGTTTATTAGTTATGCCAACCGAGTTTAGTAATTATACATCCCCAGTTAAGCTATCAGAACCCCCATCCTCCATGTTTAGTAATTAGACCTCTTCATTTGGGTAATCAGCCATCCACAGTAAAGTAGTTAGACATCCTATATTAATTAATTAGTCTCTCGAGCTAGTTTATGAGGCCGACCTCGTTTAAGTTACAAGACTCCTTATATAAGAAATAAGACCTCCAAATTAAACGCATTAGCCTCATTCTGCTAATAACTTTAACCATTTTTAATCCATTTCTTTTTTATTGTTTTAACACCATAAGAGGATACCTGAGTAGCTCAGGATAACAATGTTAGCTAAATCATAATAAAACAAACCATCATTAATTTAGATTCAACTGAACATGTAGACATACGACCATAAACCATCTGAATAATTCATTACAATAACACAGAGAACAATACATATTTTAACCTCCGAGCAAGAAATCGATAGGACGAAACGACACCGGGGTTATTTGGTAAAGGAGTGACAGGGCGCCAAGGAAACAATACTATACATCGATAGGACGCAAAGACACCGGGGTTATTTGGTAAAGAAGTGATAGGGCGCCAAGGAAACAATACTATACATCGATAGGACCCAACAACACCGGGGTTATTTGGTAAAGAAGTGACAGGGCGCCAAGGAAACAATAATATACACCGATAGGACGCATTAAACACCGGGGTTATTTGGTAAAGAAGTGACAGGGCGCCAAGGAAACAATAATATACATCGATAGGACCGAAAGACACCGGGGTTATTTGGTAAGAAGTGACTAGGGCGCCAAGGAAACTACAATACTACACATCGATAGGACGCATTAAACACCGGGTTATTTGGTAAAGAAGTGACAGGGCGCCAAGGAAACAATACTATACACCGATAGGACGCATTAAACACCGGGGTTATTTGGTAAAGAAGTGACAGGGCGCCAAGGAAACAATACTATACACCGATAGGACGCATTAAACACCGGGGTTATTTGGTAAAGGAGTGACAGTGTCCCAAGGACACTACAATATTATTCGTGCGCTGTAACCCGTTTTTGTTTGAACATTGTTTATCACTAAATATATCAATGTAAGTATATAAGGATATAATGTTCTCAGAGAGGTCTGATGTATTATCGATCATGTTAATAACATTTTCTGATATTCATATGTATATTTATCTAAACAATTCACAAACAAGCGTTACGTTTATATAAACCAATCTGAATTCACTGATACGAAATAACATACAGTTGAGTGTAGACTATATTGGAGTGCACTCCGTTTGGACTCCAGGTAAACTGGGAGTGCACTCCAAGTGGACTCCGAGTCTACCTGGATTCCTATAAGACACAATGTCTGCCCCGGGTCTATAATCAGACTATATTATCATATATAAACACTTTGATGCTTTTAATATAATTTATATATGATTAAAGAGATAATTACAAATTACTTTTGTTCTGTTAATATTACTATTAACATTTGTTTAGTTACTAGGAATATTTATTTTATTGTTAATACATGATAATAATCCCTACACGTTAATTT